>NC_060956.1:2912899-3000399 GCF_910589235.1 Vespa crabro | reverse complement strand
AAAAGGAATAGAAGAATTAAAAAAGAGAGATAAAAAAAGAAAGGACAAGACTAAAAGACTTCCGAATACATAGTTGAATTGATCCCGCGAGAGTGGTGGCCACAGCAATGCACTCGAGCGTGTCGTTGGCTGCCTTTGTTTCTCGAATTATCCGCTGGGGGCGGAGCGTCGCGCCCTCGAAAGGTCGTCCATTACTTCCAGCTTCGCTGTCGTCGTGATTACACCCGCTCTTGCGAGTAGTAGTCTCTCCTTCCTATCACCGTTCCTTTCCGCGTTTCTCGTGGAATTTATTTATTTACCTTTTTTTCTTCCTTCCTTTATTTTTTTCTCTCTCTCTTTCTTTCTCTCTTTCTTTTTTTCTTTTTCTCTTTTCTTTCACTTTTTTTATGTTTCCCTTTCTCACTTTGTCTTTCGTTTTTGTCTATCTTTTATTTAATACTTATATAAAAGAAAAAGATAAGGAATTTCGAAAAGCCACCTAAAGAACTTGCTCATCTTTTTTTTTTTCATTTTTATTTATTTTTTCTGACCTTTCTTTTTTCTTTTTTCTTATCTATTTTTTGCATCGTTGCAAAAATAACGATCCTCGCGAGAACCGACTATTATTTATTGCCATCGTTTCGATTTGAAATTAAAATAAGGAAATAGAAAATGTTTTATTAACTATCATATAGGAAGTAATGCTTGGGAAAGCTTGGAAAAGATATAAAACATAAGTAAAATTTCGATTGATAGATCGTATTATTTCTATCTTTTTGTTAATTCTCATCTCCAGATTGTTCCAGGAAGAAAAGATAAAAGCGAGAAAGAGAGAGAGAGAGAGAGAGAGAGAGAGAGAGACTCAAGCAACGACAGGTGGTGCGCCTACTTTTCTTTATGCATTGTTGTGAATCGTCTTACGGGAATACCCATAGCTTCCAGCTGGTCGGTCATTTCCTCTTTCCCTCAACTCTCGCATACCTGCTTCTCCTCGATTAGGCTTGATCGAGGACAATGGCAGCAAGCTTACAACTCTATACATATATATATATATATATATATAGTTTTTTGAAAAATCCTCATTAAATTGAAGAACCATCGTATTTCTTTTATTTCTCTTTAGGGACGACGAATAACATTATGTCGTTTATTTTTAATATTCGTTTGGATAGGACTAACTTTCTTTGATTTATTCTTTTATAATAAATTAAAAAAATATAGAGGTTGTGTATCATATAACTTTTACTTCGTTCATTTAATTCCTAATTTGCAATGGAAATTTAATATAATTTTATTTCTGAAATAATATTCGACCGAAAGAATATTTTCAAATTTATTTTTCTATAAAAAAATAATATATATATGTGTAAAAATATATGTATATATATATATATATATATATATACGCACAGAATATATATACAGTATTTGTGTGTGTGTGTGTGTACAGGATATATATAGTATCTGTACACACACACACATATATATTAAAAACTTTATGATTATAATTATATCTGTTATCAATGATATCTAATCTGATTGAGATTATTTCGTTGATATAATTTTATTTTTATTCAAAATCAACGAAATAAATTAATTTCAAAATTCTCTGACGACAATAGCAATGTTTTAATTGACGTATGTAGGTTTCATATCCCCTAAGGGTTTAATTTATTACGAACATAATCCCTCACACGTCAAGAATATAACCGACATGGGATAAGATCGTAATAGTACTAGTGGCTTTCTCCTTCCTGTCGTGAATTAGAAGTATTGCCTTGCTACCTCTTCCGTCGACATGCAATTAATCCACGATTAATGATTCTGACGCGAGTAAAGTAATTTCGATACATACATACCTATATACATACATATATATAACGCGTCAATTGGAATGAGTGATTCAATGTGAAATTTTTCTTTCCTCGAATTTTCAATCTCCTTGATCCTTTCGATCGATCTTACAAATTGAAAAAAATCGACTCGTCGAACTCGTAAACTTTCATTTGAAAGCACACATCATTTCATTAAAGTGCAAATAAAAATGTATTTTATTTTCATTACTGGTAAAAATATTTTCAATCGTAAATGTTCAATTTAAAAATTATAATGAACTACATCGAAATAACTCTGACATTGACTTATAACTTTTCGTCAAATATAAATAAACCATTATCTTTTCTGGCATAAACAAAATCTCATTGAGAAAGGTTCAACTTAGAAAGTTGTTAGATCTATAAACGTATACAGATAAAAAGAAAAAAAAAAAAAAAAAAAAAAAAGAAAGAAGAAAAACATACACGATATGGAATTCACAGGATGATATCCCCACACGAGATGAATCTACACATTTCCATGAAATTTGTTCAGATTCTTGAGAAACGAATGTATCAACGTTACCATGAGAATTATGTGAATCTTCATGTGTCGATCCCTTTAGATTTACGATGATAATTTATATCCCAAACTATATTTATATTAACGTGCGAATGTAAAATGAAACTAACTCATTACGAGCTCTCATTCCTTTCTTCTTTGGTTATTGCTTGATATTGTGAGCTTGTCATTTTTTTCTTCTTTTCCTCTCTCTCTCTCTCTCTCTCTCTCTCTCTCCTCCTTTTATTTCCATTATGCAACTTTCCCCAGAATCGTCTTTCTCATTACACAAAGCAGCGTCCAAAGATTACGATCGCGTGCATCGTCGTTACCTTGGAAGAAAAAAAGTGCATGTTTGTATGTACTTATATATGTATTTATGTATGTACAATACATATACATATGCATATGTAGTGTGGTATACATATACCACATACACTTATATATATATATATATAAAATGTATTTATATAGGTATATGTAGAAATCTGCTTACTCATTTATTTCCTTTGCCCGTTGAACCGATTTCCTGGAATAATCTTGTAAAAGAACGCTCAGAATGACGTATGACCTCCTTGACATTCTTCGCCATCGTGGTGACCGATGCATTTCCGATGAAACTACGAATTTCCATGTTTTTCGATAGCAAATGTTCGCTTATTACTCATGCATGCAAGCACATTGTACATTACGAACATGTCGTGAATAAATGAAAATATTTTTTTAAAGGAAGAACGTGTATATCCCATATATTCGCATAACCGGACATTTTTTGTTTTGTTTTATGAAACAATATTTTGTTATTTTATTTTATTTTATTTTTTTTTTTTTTGTGAAATGTACATACAGGAACATATAGCACTATAATATAATAATTGTATACATTATAATGTATAGTTAAATTATATACATATAATCAGATATATATATATTAAATATATAAAATATAATATGTATATATATATATATATATATATATATATATATATTATTAGATATATAAAGTATAATAAGATCGTAGAAGAGACAAATTATTGCCGATAATTATAACACGTTTGATAAATTTCTTTATCTAAATTAATTCCACGAAATTTATCAGTTTGTTATCTCAAACGGTATAATATAATATCAACATAAAACCAATACATAGATATATATAATTTTCAATATGTCTTCTTATAATAACAAGAAATAATTGTATCATTAGATAATGATATGCGAAAATATATAATTAATATATATAATATTAACGTATACAGGATGACCCTAAAAATCTACCTTGTAATAGTTTGAAATAAAGAATTAAAAATCTTAAAAATCTTAAAAATCTTAAAAATCTCGAAGAAAAGTAATTTGTTAAAAAAAAAAAAGGATAAAAAAAATATAATAATAATACAAATATTTTAAATTGCCTTTGGTTCACCCTGTGCAAAATTAAATTATATATATATATATATATATATATATATATATATATATAAAATAATATAAAAAGTACTTTATGAAATGATAACGAAAGTTACATTGTTTGAGGTTAATCTGAAGAGATCGAGAAACGAATAAGCGGTTTATTAGACTAATCCTCTCTCTCTCTCTTTCTCTCTCTCTCTCTCTCTGTTTTTAAGTCTAATCTCTCTTTCATAGCTAAATATTACATATACGATAGATATTATTTACTTTCGATCGCGTATCCATCCTACTCTAGGGTCTTCCATTTTAAACTATCTCTCTCTCTCTCTCTCTCTCTCTCTCTCTCTCTCTTTTTCTCTATCTCTCTATCTCTCTCGCCTCATTCTTTTTGTTCCTTCTCATTCTTCTTCTACTTCTCCTTCTTTTTTATTATTCTTCTTTTTACTCGTTCGTTGGACGAAGTGTTGTGTATTACCTGTTGCGCTTCCGAACGTTCGTACGAGTCTTGAACCTTGACCCTTGACCCTACGGTCTGCTTCTCTTTTTCTGTCTCTCTCTCTCTCTCTCTCTCTCTCTCTCTCTCTCTCTCTCTCTCTCTCTCTCTCTCTCTCTCTCTCTCTCTCTCTCTCTCTCTCTCTCTCTCTCTCTCTCTCTCTTCTTTTTTTTCCTTCTTTTTCTTCATTGCGTTACGGGCGACGAAATTTGCAATTTATAAGGACGTGAGAACTTAGCCGAGACTCGATTTATTTTGGATCGATCAAACGTGTACAGATTTACTAGCAACTCTCTAAACTTATGGAGACTTTTATGAGACACAAACAAATAGGGCCGTTCTTAAGATCCTTGAGAAGACGTATTTGTTGCTTTCAAATTTTGTTCTACGTAACGAGAATATACAATACAAACTTCTGTTTATATTTATTTAGAACATAATGATAATCAGGGATTAGATTGTTATTGGAATGATGGGATATAAATATTATTTATGGGATTTTATATAGAGAAAAATTTTTGACGGATCGGCGAAAACTTATGTAATATCTTATGTAACATCTGTTTATAATATAATTATTCTTAGTGCTATCGAGACATTTTCAAAATGACATATATATATATATATATATATATATATATATATATATATATATGCGTTATCTTTATGTATTTCTTTGAAATAAAAAATGGATGAATTCTATGGAGTCATGACGTTAGATAAAATGGAGAAACATAAAATATGAAAATTTATACACTCGATTTTTTTTCTTTTTGTCTAATTGGAAATTTGTTTAAAATTAAATATTTATGAATAAGGTGAACATAATTGGTGATAAGAATTTTAAGTAAATTGTTCTTTCGTTCATTTATTTATTAATTAATATATTTACTTATTTGTTTATTTATTTATTTAAATTAATTGTTAAAGTAATGACAGAAAAATAAAATTACTTTTGAAAGATTTCAAGTAAACAAATTTTCCATACTGATACACGAATCGATACAAAATATTTACCATATTTTTATGGTTTATTCATGTTCTCTCTGTTATAGATAAAAAAAAAAAAAAGGGAAAAATAAATGTCGGGACATGGAAATGTAAAGATCGAGGAGTGGTCTCGTTGGGAAGGGATAGGGAGGAGGGAGGGAGAAGGAGAGGTTGGAGGGGATTCGTTCTTGCTTCTCTAATGTATTCTAATATTTCTAATGTGATACGAGAACGATCGCGATAAAGGAAACGTATCGGTGACGAAAGTTCGAGCACATTAAATGCACGTAGATGTTTACGTTACGTATGAAGTGAAAATGACAAGGCATTCTCAATGTACGTATATATATATATATATATATATATATATATTGTACATAAAAACATGCGAGTACATAAAAAAATTTATTCGTTTATGTATAAATTCCGTTCAATTTCGTCGTTTAGTTACTATAACGTAAGTGATATTTATACTCGCTCAAAAGAAAATATTAGAAAACGTTTCGATCTTATCGTCGATCGTTTTCGTCGATAATATCTTTCTGAATGACAAAACGCAAAAGACGAAAAATATTTTTTCTTTATCCATATAATCTCCTCTACGAGAAATATGCGGAGAAAAAAATTTTCTTATCTAATACTTAGGAAAATATTTCTAAAAGCGGTTAGAGTAAATTTTGACCCTCGCCCTTTCCCCCACTCCATCCTATCCTGTAGAAAAAGAAAAATGTGCTTGGACATTTATGTTCGTTGTTGTACATGGTACTCAAATAATTATAATAATAAATACAATAGTAGAATATTTTTTAATGGCATATATATAACTTAATAATCAGTCTGTTATCTAACACAGACATATATATATATATGTTATGGTGAAAAAGAATTATATATTAATATAGTATATATTTAATATTAGAAGATATATTTACACGCATGCATATTTTATATATAATTTTTTTTTCCTTCTTGTTTTAATTATTAAATCAATCGCGATCGTTATAAATCTTGGTAAAAAAAAGAAAAAATAAAAAAAAAAAAAAGAAAAAATAAAATAGCACAACGCATTACGATAACGTTTGCAAGTAAAAGTACGTAACTAACGAAGAAGATGACGATTGAAACGATCGTACTGCATTACCTTGATCCGTTAACCCCGCGTTAGTAAAACCTGTCTATTAAGTTTTTTACATAGATGTTAATATATGTATATGGAAGAAAACGAAAATGTTGGTATATCATCGACGCAATATTCTTCAATATATGTCATAAATATAAGTAGATAGATAAACAAATACTTAATTGACATAGTAATCGTCAAATTATAATGAATATTTTTTTTTTTCTTTTTCTTTCTTTCTTTTCTTTTCCTTTTTTCCCTTTCTTTTATTGTATTCATATATGCGAGCTCGTTTAAATATTTCCATTTCTTTCAAGAACTTTTTTCAAAAAATATTTGATATTTTGACGATGAAATGTATACAGTATCGTTCAAAAGTTCTTAAGCCTTTTAAGCTGATTCTTTTCTCGTTCTTTTCAGAACTACAAAAGCTCAACTTGTCAAACTGATAACCTGATCTATAATCGTTTAGAAAGTTTGGAAAAAGTATGATCGATTTTTAAAATCATCTAGGGACTTTTGTCCCATATAGGAACTCTAGAAAAAAAATATATATATATATTTTTATTAAAAAGTCCATTTTTGGTTTCAATGATAATATAAAAAAAAAAAAAAAAAAGAAAAGGAAGAAGAAACAAGTAACGTTCCTCGTTTCATTTCCGTTGGTAAAGACATTACGTGTCTAGACTTTATATCTAATGAATAGATAAAACTTCTAATTATTCTGCTGGCAAAAAACATTTCAAAATCGTTATTAGATATAGATGAATATAGAATATATTTTGAATAGATACAACGGAGAGGAAGAAGAAGATGAAGAAATAGAAGAAGAAGAAGAAGAAGAAGAAGAAGAAGAAGAAGAAGAAGAAGAAGAAGACGAAGAAGAAGAAGAAGACAACGATCGTAATTAAGAAAGAAAATAATAATGAAATAGCCGAAAGTGTTCGTTAAACTCGAATTATCGGAGAACAATCTTTACGAGCTGCAATTAGCGTCATAGAGTTAGTTACTAACGATGGAACGGTTAATTACTCTTGATAATCGGTAGGTATATTTCCCACAACAGTTTATGCCTAAATTATCGCGTGCGAATTTGTTCTCCCGCGATGATTTATTTCTCCGGAAAATAATCATGCATACATTTTCGAATACCTAATATGATTTTATTTTTTTTATGGGTATTAATTGAATTAAAAAGTGATGGAGTGGGGATGGGGAAGGAGGGCATGGAAAAAGAAAAAATAAAACGAAGAAAAATGAAAGAAAATAAATGAAGAAATTTTCGATAGCCATGCGAAAGTTATTCGTTTCTTTGTAAAAGAAAAATCGATAACCCGCATGACATACTTCTTGCAGGTGCAACGTTCACAAAATCGAGCATTTAGTATTAACATATATGTGGACAAAGTATATGTATATGTACACATGCGCATATAAAAATAAACAGATAAAATGCGGGCCGATCGAAATTGAAATGATTTGTAAAACAAAAGAAATTTATAAGATGATAACGCAAGTATCGTACTACTTGATTAAATGTAAGAGTATAAAATATGCCGTACAATTAACTCCTAGGAGATGCAACCACATAAACACCGGTGATAGACATCTCGTTGGAGCGAGTTTTTAACTCACGCACGCATTCCGTTTCATTCGTGCATATCTTTCATTTTGGCGAGCGTTAACAAGGAAAATAAAATATCATTTGAGCGAGATAACTTTTATTATTATTATTATTATTATTATTATTATTATTATTATTATTATTATTATTATTATTATTATTATTGTTATTATTGTTGTTATTATTATTATTATTATTATTATTGTTGTTATTATTATTATTATTATTATTATTATTATTATTATTATTATTATGATTATTATCATTATTATCATTATCATCAAACAATATCAAAAGTTCTACGATTAAAGTGCATTCGTGATATTTAAGAAAATCTTTAGAAAGAACAATTATTATTAACAAGTTCAACATCACGTTGATCGATTATTTTCGTTACGACAACATAATGATAACGTTTTTTTATCATGCACCCAAGATATTTACTTCTTCGTATGATACAAAAGATAATGACATTACGTAAAATTAATTCATCAGGTATAAAAGTGATATGATATAAAATTGATAACAAGTTGGAACAATCGAAATTCTGAAGAAGAATAGAAATAAAAAAAAATAGGAAATAAAAAACAAATGAAACAAGAAACTAATAAAAAAGAAAAAAAAAAAAGAAAAAAAGAAGAAGAAGAAGCAAATAACTTTCAAATGAATAATTGATTTTGTTTTAGGTGTTGGGCAGACAACAATATATAGTTCGTCCAATGGTAATGGACGATGGTTGTACACCGGGAAGCGGTAGTGACAATCCAGCAGTCGCCGGAAGTAGCGGAATCATTAGCGAGTCAGCGTTAGCACATGCCCCAGCCTTGACTGAACGTACCCTTCGAGAACTCGGAATTCCTTTAGAGCAAGCTATAGAACAGGTAAATTTTAATTTATTTACATTAAATTCTCACGTTAATCTAGTTCATTTATTAGTCAAACGAATAGACGAATATATAATTAAAAAAATAATAAGTCATTATATAAATACAATCTTACATTTTAATTCTAATTTACTCAATATAAATTTGATTTAATCAATGTTCCTATTAAAAAGTATTTATTATATTATATACATCATCGTGTACATGTATAATGAAAATATTAACAAACAATTTATGCACTTTTAAATATAATATTTTTCCTCTCTCTCTCTCTCTCTCTCTCTCTCTCTCTCTCTCTCTCTCTTTTTCTTTTATATATTAAAAAAAAATTGTTTTAGAAAACAAATTTTGATAAAGATCAAAGATCGATTAGCTCGTTCAGGCAAACAATTTTGGAATAGAATCCATTGTGAAGTTAATTGACTAATAACATGAACGATAAAAAATAAATGAATAATTTAAAAATCTTGTAATAATTAAAAAAAAAAAACTTCAAAATTTCTTAGAAACCTATAGTTAATTATATTTGATCTTTCTGTTTCAAGTTCGAAGGATGGTGGTCATCGATGTCTTGTGTGACCGGTGGAGGTGATCCTCGATTCGTTGTTGACGGACAATCACCGATGAGACAATGTTTGCATCCTGAAGCTTGCAACAAGGATATCGAACTGCCAACCCATTACAATGTCTTTCACGATCTTCGTAAAGAATTTGTTGGGTGTTACTCATCCCACGGCGAATTGGCAACACTTGGAATACAAGAAATGTTACAATGTATCCTTTGATTGAACATCTACATTATATTAGTATCCGATTGCTATTACTTTCTAAATATTCTATTTATAAAATTGAATGATTAACGCTCATTAACGATAGTTAAAGTACTTTAGAAATTATATTGTCGATTATAAAGTAGGAGTTTAGAAAGTAGGATAGATTTTTTAGTCAACATTTGAAATTGTAAAAGTAATCCGTGTTTAACACATTACGAGGATGAAAGTTTCTCTCTCTCTCTCTCTCTCTCTCTCTCTCTCTCTCTCTCTCTCGCAGGTGTATGTTACTTTTATCGATGAAATATTTGCCAGCAGGTGGCGTTTAATATAAGTGGCATTGTGAAGTGTAGGTCAGGTTGGAGCAATTTAAATTATTCAATGGCTAGTTAAGTACACGTGAAGTCCATTGAGTCAAGGATAAAAAGTTGATTAGTAGTTATTTGACTTAAGATAATAGACATTGATGTAATGGAAAGAAGAAAGAAAAAAAAAAAAAACAATAAGATTGCAAGGAGATTGTTGAAAGGATGAGGAGGAGAACATGGGAGTGACATTTTTAATAAAACAAAAAAAGGCGATTATATACCAAATTAATATTTGAACACTTTGATAGGCGCATCGAAGGAAAAACGTTAAATGAATTGATGTTGGGAATATATTAAAGTATATAATTATTGAAGTGATTGCCGTTAGGCGGCGCGGAAGAGGTCGAAATAAGATTTTCGAGACGCACTGCCGTCAGGCGGCGCGACAGAAGTTGAATCTTAAGGAACGAAGTAAGCAAGTAAGCAAAGGAAGGAAAGCTGGCTGGCTGGCTGGCTGGCTGACTGGTTAGCAAGCAAGCAAGCAAGCAGTAGTCCGCAGTCGTAGAATGCCCGTATCGCGTAATCGTGGCCTCCTTTTGTTGTAATAAAATCGTAAGAGGGATTTTTATTTTGTGTCACCAATAATAACGTAAGAAAGGAATTACGACGGTTAACTTGTTCGGTTATTACGATAAAATACAAAAAAAAAAGAAAAGAAAAGAAAAGAAAAAAAATAGAACAAAAAAAGAGAAAAAAGAAAAAGAAAAAAGAACACATTTAAAGTGCTGTAATACGATCACCACCACCACTACCATCATTACCACCACCACTACAACCACCACCACCATCACCACCACCACCACCACCACCACCACTACATCACACCACCACTTGAGTCACCTTCATCGTCGAACCTTTATACTCTTATAGTAGTGTATCAATATAAAAGTGAAACAAAAGGTTCTCTCTTATCAGCGTGACTTTAATGCCTCCTCATCCGATTTAAGTTTACCCAGGTACGCTGACGTTTATTGTTTTTCGACTATAAAGCCGATAATGATGTCTCGCATATTCATCATCCCCGTAACGTATAATAATTTTTTCTCTCTTTTTTTTTTTTTTTGTTTTTTGATTATTCTCTTATCAAAGAATATTAATCTATTTTAATTAGGCGTAATTAAATTCCTTTAAAAAAAAATCTCTTGAAAGTATTCCAACTGACCTGGCGAATTCAAATCCATAATAAAATTAATCATTTCACTTTCGTCGCGAGTAATAAATGATTTCTTTAATTTAACAGTCTAACGAAAGTAATAACGAATATTTAAGACCGCGAGGGTGAAGAAGAGGATTTAGGATTTATTATCGGATTAATTAATATCGATAAATTCTAATAAATCTCGTTAAATCCTCATAAATATTTATTTATAAATCCTATTCGCGTAGCGATAATATTTTTTAATTTAATAAGCGCCGCACAAGTTGAAACAAGTTTCAACATTGTCAAGGATAATAAAATAATACCGGTTACGTCGTTCGTCCTCGGATATCGTAATATTTCGTCGACATTCTGTATGTCGCGTAAACGAAAAAAAAAAAAGAAGAAGAAAAAAAAAAATTACCTTTACACGAATATTATTATCAGTATACCGAGTACGACCTTAGAGCCTTAACGTATATTATACGTTTTTATATTTTCTTTTTTTCTTTTCGCTTTTCTTTTCTTTTTTTTTTTTCTTTTTATTTTATTGTTTTTCTTTTTTTTCTTTTTTGTTTCCTTTATCATACCAACGAACGCACATTAGACGATAAAGAGGTGGTGATGCCATGAAGAGTTGAGTACTTTCTTACTTTGAAAAACGGTAATATTCTCACGTAATAAGAAAAAAGAAAGAGTGAGAGAAAGAAAGAAATAAATAAAGAGAGAGACAGAGAAGAGAGAGAGAGAGAGAGAGAAAGAGAGAGAGAGAGAGAGGCATTCACCCGAGTTCCTCGAGTCTTAATCTCGAACCGTCCTCGACATAAACTCGAGCCGGCCACAATGGCTTACCGCCTTCTTTGCTTGCCTTCTCACTCTCTCTCTCTCTCTATATATATATGTATATCTATCTATCTTTTTCCCTCTCTTTCTCTCTTTCTCTCTTTCTCTCTCTCTCTCTCTCTCTCTCTCTATCTATCTCTGTCTCTTTTTCTCTCTTTGGATCCACCGCGTCGTGTTGTATCAACTGAACGCTAATAAAACAAAACCACCTGTGGCGACTGAACATATATATATATATATACACAACATATATATATGCATATATATATATATATATATATATATGTAGATGTATATACATATATGAATGTATGTATATACATATATATGTATATGTTTGTGTCTATAAGTATATATCGATTGGTATACTTATGTGTTGAGACCGTTTCGACGGCGCCTTAAGCAAAACGGATTTGTCATTTGTATTTTTCCTTCGAGAGATTGTTTCGTTCCTTTCGTTTTTCTTTCTTTCTTTCTTTCTTTTTCTTTTTCTTTTTCTTTTTTTTCTTCCTTTTTTATTTTCCTTTCTTTTTTTTTTTTTTTTTCTTTGATCGTACAATCGTACTCATCAAATTTTTTTTTAATGAGAAATACACCTCGGCATCATCACTACCAGTCGAGATTACACGCGAATTTTTTCTTTTTTTTTTTTCTTTTTTTTTATATCTCTTGGAGTTTCGCTGGGTCGACGTTAGGTGGGGGGGGGGGGTTAGGTAGAGTGCGGGAAAGAAAGGGAGAGAAAAAAATCTCACGTTAGATTTTTATCGGTGAGATAAAATCTCCAAAAGCGAATGCACAATTGAGCTCGTTACGAACGAACGATATATATATGTATATAATAATAGTAATAATAATAATAATAATAATAATAATAATAATAATAATAATGATTTAAAATCTTAACGTTTACATCAGAAATCTTAAAGGAACGATAAGAGTTTCGTCAAATCTCTCTCTCTCTCTCTCTCTCTCTCTCTCTCTCGTTCTCTGTCTCTCTCTTTCTCATTTTTATCTTTTTGTCGCGTTTTTTTTCTTTCCTCTTCTTTTTTTTTTTTTGTTTTTTTTTTTTGTTAAAGCCAATGCCTAATTTTAAAGTCGTATTTGTAAAAAGTGAAGTCTCATGGACACACGTTGTTACGTCTTTCTTCAAATTAAATAATAATTTACGAGGTGTTTTTATTGAAATAGAGGGAAAAAGAGAGAGTCGGAAAGAGGAAGAAAAAATTATCTCTCTTTGAATTCTTTGCATATGACAGCTTATATATGTGTGTTTGTGTATGTATGTATGTATGTGTTCCCTTTTGAAATATGTTATAGCAGAAAGTTAGCTTTTTGAGAATTAGTTTAGTTGAAAACTAATTACGTAGCACAATGAAAAAATAAAAATAAAGAGGGAAGGAGATAGGGGGAGAGAGAGAGAGAGAGAGAGAGAGAGAGAGAGAGAGAGAGAGAGAGAGAGAGAGAGAGAGAGAAGACAAGTCGAATCGTATGTTCTTCCAGTTTAGAAGGCAAGTGACTTAAGAAAGCTTTAGCTGACCAATCGGCCTTATCGCCTGCGGAACACGGTTTAAAGGTCAACCCGGTGAAGATATTGGTTCGACGGCTTGACGACCGATCGAGATATATTATTATGCGCATAAAAGCGCTTCTTCTTACGGTTTCCTTTTCTTTTAACAATATTCAATAATCGTGTATTCATTTGAAATGATTCTCCATCGATTCTTTCAAGAGGATCTTACGAGGACTTAAGACAAAAAAAAAGAAATAAAAAGAAATTGTATTGATCTTTAGGATGTTGATCGATAAACAAAATCGTTCGTTCTCGATGTTTATCATCATCATCATCATCATCATCATCATCATCATCATCATCATCATCATCATCATCATCATCATCATCATCATCATCATCATCATCATCATCGTCATCATCGTCATCATCATTATTATTATTATTAGTAGTAGTAAGATGGATAATTATTAGAAATTATTAGAGCATCATAAACATGTTTCTCTGTTTGATATTATTATTAGCGGATAATTATTGGATATTTGTAGATATTGTTAGAACATTATTTAATACATATGTTTCTCTCTTTAATATTATTATTAGGTAAGTAATTATTAGGTATTATCAAAACGGGCAATTATTTATTTTTTTAATACATATGCCTCTCTCTCTCTCTCTCTCTCTCTCTTTTTCTTACTCTCTAATGTTATTATTAGATAGGTAATCATTAGATATTATTAGAAGGGGTAATAATTTAACTTATATATATATATATATATGTTTCTTCCTCTCTTTCTCTCTCTCTCTCTCTTTCTCTCTCTCTATTTAACATTATTATCAGATATATAATTGTTAAATATGGTTAGAACATTATTTCATACATATACTTTTCTCTTTAATGTTATTATTAGATAGAAGATAATTATTAGATATTATTATAATGGTTAATTAATTTTTTACATACGCCTTTTAATATTATTTTTAGCTATAGATAATGTTTAAATATCCTTAGTACAGATATAATTATTTTCATTAACTATGACGATCGATAAGCAAGATCGTTCATTTTATATGAAAATCATGATTATTACAATTTATTATTACGATTATTAATCTCATAATAGAGATAATAATTTGATACGATTCTATATGTTTCGTATAACGCGTGTTATTTATTTTGAAACGGTAAATCTAAGTCTTTGAAATATATTTATCCTTGACAATAGATAATCAGATTTTGGACTACCGCCCGATACAGACAATGATTTTCACGTGAAAGAAATACAGGACATGATTAGCGTTATACAGAGGATGATCAAGGATGGTAAGGAAAAGATTGTAATTCTAGGGCAGGACGAAAGTATTTAAGTTAATCAAAGGTTCCCAATTGATTTTGAAAATCAGTTATTCGTTTTCGAGACTTTTTAAGATTTTCTCTTTTCTTTGTTTTCTTTTTTTTCTTTTTCCTAGTTTGTTACAAGCTTAACTTGCAGGCCAATTTTCTTTTTTTCAAATTGTAAGACCAACATAGTTTGTGAAAATCTGAAAAGAAAAAAAAAAAAAAAGGAAAAAGAAAGAATTAATCCACAAGTCTTGAGAAAGAGTATCTAATTGATATTGAAAAAATCATTTAGAAACTTTTGATCCACCCTGTAGAAAGATAAAAGCCATTATAAATATCGCAGATTCCTCTCATTTATCTCAATAGATTTTTAGTTCTTTGACTTTGATCTAAGAATCATCTTTTTGTCTCTCTGTCTTTCTGTGTTCCTTCACACAATGAAAGGATATTATCGTCGTGATTTGCGAAGAAACACGTTTGAAAAAAAAAGACAAGAAAGAGAAAAGAGAGAGAGAGAGAGAGAGAGAGAGAGAGAGAGAGAGAGAGAAAGAACTCTTAAATCTAAAAAAACTCATATCAATTGCTTTTAAACGCGTTCGTAAAAATTTCTATTTTATCTTTTCTTTTTCTTTTTCTTTTTTTTTCTTCCTTTCTCTCGTACGATATTTTCCACGTAGACTTTTTAAAATCGACTATCGCGACTCATACATTCGTATGATCTTTACAGACATATCTGTAAACAATACTAGCGAACCTTGACCATAACAGACATGTTTAAGATTAACGCTAAATGTGATAAAACCTCTTCCAAAAATTGAATTCGTTCGATTGTAATAATATTTTTTAGCGATGATCATAATTAACATTATTAATATTATATATAAAAAAATTAATTTATATATATATATATATAGATTGTATATATATATATATATAAATTGTTAAATATATATATATATATATATATACATATATATACATATTTAAATAGTCAAGATGAATAATTAAAAAATTTCTAATTCTTTTTTTTTTTCAACATTATATTGAAAGTCCAAATAATTATTTAATTATTGATAATTATAACATTATGATATGATATTTATATAGATAAAAAAAAAATATATTTATTAAAAATGTCTATTTAATATCAATAAAGGTTTTGTCTAATTAGAAAAGACGCATGTATCAAATATAAATAATGTCATGGGGAGAGGATAAAATGATTATAAGATGAGTATATACGCTCATATCGTCTATTCGTTATATAGCACATACGCACATACATACATACATATATATATATATATATATACAGAGTATCGTAGCGATGTGTGTATAAGTGTATGGTGGCTATATTTCTTATCGCCCAGTGATAACCAACCAGCAAAAATACATTTTTCATATTTTTAATGGAAGGGTTTTGAATTGTATGAACAAATTGGTATTCACGATCATGAATATTAAAGAATTGTATTACGAAGCCAACTTACAAACATTTCAAAAAAAAAAAAAAAAAGAGAATGAAGACGTTGTCTCTTTGAATAAATTTTCAATACGTTCTTTGAAAAAATATTATTTTCTGTTATCTATTTCAAAAAAAAAAAAAAAAAAAAAAAAAAAAAATTGTTTACTAAATTACCACCGAAACGTACAAGACAATTACGTGTGTATGTATTATATATACTTATATTTATTATGTTTACTCACATTATATATATATATATATATGATATACGTATACATATGTACACATGATATACATATATAACGATGTATGTGATATGTATATAACGATACTACGTTTGTATTATATATGTATTTCTTATTATTACTTATCATATATTATATATATACTTTTATTTACCATATGTAATAAGTAAATACACAGATGTGTGTTATGTTTATATATATGTATATATATATATATATATATATATATATATATATATATATATATGTGTTTATATAGTAAATAGAAATTGAAACTCAATGAAAAACGAATCGTGACAATTGATAAAGGTATATGTACACATATGAAATGAGTCGATTCAATTCTCATGGCACGACCGCTCCTTGGAAGAAATACGAAGTAGTTTCGTCGAAGCGACAAATCGAATAAGCACTTTATGCTCAAGTACGAGAAATAAGAGACAAAGCGAAGCATATAATATTACGACTAAGGAAGCATAGAAAAAACGCTGGACACGTTTCTTCGTCTTATCGAAGGACACTGACAAATGTATTTTTCTTTTTATATTTTCTTTTTTTTTTTTTTTTTGTTTTCTATAATTTTTTTTTTTTTTTTTTTTTTTTTTTTTTTATATTACGAAGAAAGAAGTTTAAAAAGGAAAAAAAACTGAATATCGCATCGTTTTAGTAGTTGTTCTTTTTTATTTTCATCAAAATAAAAAAAAAAAAGAAAAGAATATTTATCTTGTATTACAATGTAGGAAGTTTGAAAGAAGGAGAAATGATGCTTGGACTTGATAAATGTTCTTTCGAAAGTGATAAAGTGTTAATACGATTTTGATTTGTATCTTTGACGTCAAAAAAAGAAAAAGAAAAAAAAAAGAACAAAAGAAGGAAAAAAAAGGAAAGAAAATAAAAAAAAATAAAAATAAAAACAAAAATAAAAATGCACTTGCATTGCATCGTACGTGACTTTATACGACAAATTGAATAATTGTTTACATTGTTTATTAAATGTTTCTCGATGTTCTCTTAGATATGCCACCATTTTAAAAGTGGCCTAATGATATCGCGTGGCGCGCATGCGTCGATCCTTTTCCAGTCACGTCCAAACTTCGGTCCGTGCACACTTCTCTTCTTGTTTTTTTCTTCTTTCCTTCTTTCTCTCTCTCTCTCTCTCTCTCTCTCTCTCTCTCTCTATTTCTCTCTTTTTCTCTTTCTCTCTTTCTTCTTAAGCACGATCCACAAGCAAAAAAAAAAGATCGTAATTGGACCGCGAAACGATGGAACTACTTTTAAATACGTTCAAACGTTACAGTAGGCGTTTTGTTTAAAAGTAAAAGTCCGTATCGCACGTAATATATATACAATACAAACAGAACGACCAACATACGAATTAGGAAATTGTTAACGTTTACAAATAAATTTGTTAAGTCAAACGTGTCACCTTGCACATACAGTACGATTCAGTATCGGTAAGAAATATTTTCGATTTCAAAAAGTAATGGGTTTCAATGATTTCGAAAGAATTATGTCCTTCTAAAGAATCCCCAGGGAGCTGTGTTTTTTTTTTTTTAAACTGTAATTTTTTTTTTTTTTTTTTTTTTTTTTTTTTTTTTTTTTTTTTTTTTTTAATCGAAACTTATTATCGTCACAATGGAAGAAATATTTCCCTTCTGTCGTGGCACTATCTCGAGGTTACTTAGAATTTTTTCCAACACGTTCTTTTTTCTCTTCTTTTTCTTTTCTTTTCTTTTTTTTTTTTTACAGCCATATAAAGAAATGATTAAATAAGGGAGTTATCTCAGAAATTTGTTTACAGCTTACTAATGATTACTTTCTTTTTATTTTTTTTTCTCTCTTTCTCTTTTCAGGTCATGTGTTTCAAGCACCGGAGATAGTTAACATAGTTTTAGAACCAGGCATATGGTGAGTGGTTCAAAGTTATATCGATAGGATTTACTTACGTTATGATTGTCATTAGAATACAATTATAATTGCAATTTTATTACTTATAGTTCCAAGGATGAAGAAGTAGACAATGACTGTGTAGTTAGAGCCCGAGGACTTCCTTGGCAATCTTCCGACCAAGATATTGCCAAATTTTTCCGTGGTCTGAATGTTGCAAAGTAAGTAGAATTATATTAGTTCTTTTGTGGTTATAATTACCTATTAAAGATAAACAATAATATCAATGGATTACTTATCTAATTATTGAAATATTTTTATACAAGCCACTTGGAATCACTTAAAGAAGGTAATTTGGTCAGGCTTTGTGTGATTTTATATTTATAAATGTTAAATCGTTCATTTATGTGGCTACTGTTTATATCATGCATCTTTTCTCAATGATTTTTTTTTCCTAATCAGCATGGTCAAGCACTATGATAAGCATTATCTGTGGGTCATATAGATTTATGCTTTATAATCAAACAGATCATCGCTTATCGTATAAATAAGTATGATTAATAATATGTGTCAAAGTACAAGCTTACAGAATGTTCTCGAGGCTTTTAAGAAAGATGAATAACATTGAGGATTTCTATATTTTTAGGGGTGGCGTAGCACTTTGTTTAAGTCCTATGGGTAGGCGCAACGGAGAAGCTTTAGTACGGTTTGTTAATAAGGAACACAGAGATATGGCATTGAAAAGGCATAAACATCACATGGGACCACGATACATTGAGGTTTACAAAGCTTCTGGAGAAGATTTTGTTGGGGTTGCTGGTGGTACTACTAGCGAAGCACATGCTTTCCTCTCAAGAGGGGCTCAGGTTATCGTTAGAATGAGAGGATTACCTTATGACTGCGTTGCTAAACAAGTGGTACGGACAAACTTCTATATCTTGTAAATAGGTTATAAAACTGTGATTCATTGAAAACAAAAAAAAAAAAGCTACATATTTTTTTTTCCAAAGATCGACTTCTTTTTATCTGGACAAAAACCTTGTCATGTGTTGGATGGTGAGGACGGTGTATTATTTGTCAAAAAACCAGACGGTAGAGCAACCGGAGATGCATTTGTCCTTTTCGCACAAGAGGAAGATGCTGTGAAAGCATTAAGTAAACACAGAGATTGCATTGGCAGTCGGTACATTGAACTATTTAGGAGTACAACAGCGGAAGTACAACAGGTTTGTAAATGTAAAATTAATTGTATGTAACACCGAATGAAATTTTCTTTTTATTCAACTTCTTCAAATTGTGACCTATAGGTTCTGAATAGGGCGATCGATCCAAAGCCGTTCGTTCTCCCAGTACCACCTATTCCACCATTGCAATTTTCTCAATTACTTCCTCAACACATAATCACATCGGGCACGCGTAAAGACTGTGTGAGGTTACGTGGGCTCCCCTATGAGGCACTTGTCGAACACATACTTGAATTCATGGGAGAGCACTCGAAAAACATTGTCTACCAAGGCGTTCACATGGTATACAATGCACAGGTAAGAAAAACGTCATAGGACATAGAGTATAGGGCAATAAATGAGGTAATAAGTAATAAAGAAAAATCGTTTGTTCTTCCAGGGTCAACCATCCGGAGAAGCATTCATACAGATGGACAGCGAAAGTTCGGCGCACGCCTGTGCGACACAACGACATCATCGGTATATGATCTTCGGAAAGAAACAACGTTACATAGAAGTCTTCCAATGTAGTGGCGAAGATATGAATCTGGTATTGACAGGTGCAGTAGCTCCGCCATCAACGAAGGCTCTACTATCTCCCGGTACGTTGAGCACTCAATCACCCGCATCTCTGACACATTCGGGTCCGGCGACGCCGGTACCGATGCCGGTACCGACGGCGCAGCCTCCCCTCTGGGACATACAGGCGCTCGTACAGGCACAGGCGCAAGCACAGGCAGCGCAGGTTCAAGCTCAAGCTCAGGCGCAGGCGCAGGTGCAGGCCATCAGGAATCAGGACTTTTGGCTGATGGCCTTGGCCTCTAACGCGTCCCCCACCTCGACGACTCCAGCCTCGCCTACCTCCTCGGCGACGAGTAAGACCTTGGCCCTTACCGCGCCCAATCCACCTCATCAAATTCCTGCGTACGCGATGACACCTCCAGCGGCAGCCGCAGCAGCCGCAGCTGCGGCTGCGCTTCATGCTCAACAACCCACTCACGCACCGTTCTTGCTCTTCAATGTTCCCTCTCGTATTCCAATATTAAGGGCACCGACCTCTCATGGCATCTTGACACCCATCGTTGCGCAAACTGCTCCTATTAATCCGGCTGCATTGATGGGCCTGAAAAGAACCTGGGAAAGTGCCTTTCCTACCGAAACACCCGGTACGGTAGCCAAGCGTGCCGCTTGGCACCCACCAACGGCAGCTTTTCATGCCCATGCGCCTACTGCTGCTCCTGCCTTGCCCTATACCGCACAATTTTATCCTCAAATATGATACGCGAAATTGACTATTCTTTCACATACCACCTACAGACTGCGGTTTTTTTCTATTTTCTCTCTCTATGTACCTACATACATATACTTCTTGTCATTCCACCTATCTTGCTATTCCAATTCCTTCCTTCTAACGAATGAGAAGATCTTAGCTAAGTCGGTTTATCTCGCGTTTTTCGGATGGATTTGCTATCTAGCTATATATATATGTAGAAATTTTTTTTCTTTTTTTTTTTTTTTTTTTTTTTTTATAGAAAGATATCACACTTTTTGATCGATTTACACTTTTACGTCTTAATAATCTTAATCAGCAAAAAAGAATATTTTTTATGATTCTTTAATTTAGAACCTATTAGAATGCCTTTCGAAGCTTCTAAATGAAACTTATTCGAAAATGTGATAAGCAGTAGTACTTATGGGCATATGAGAAAAAAATAGTTATAATTTAAATTCATAAAACCTTTGATTGGTAGCGCACAAATCGGACTTTCTCAAACGATCGTCCCATTTTTGTAGGTAGTATATTTTAGGATAATATCGTTTCGATTCTTTGTCCGCATTGTACGCGATTACGATTTAAATTCTCGGAGTCACGAGGAGAATTATGTCAATCGATTGACCCGTAAAATTAGTTTTCTACGTTGACGAAATTATTTCGCGACGAAGCGTGCAGGAAAGTGCCTTAGAAAAAGTGAAGAATTATAAATATGTTTATATACGAGACTTGTCCTTCGTAAAAATCGTCTCGTAATCTTAACGATCGTCACGCTAACGTACGTTTCGTGTACGTATATATACATGTATGTGTATGTACAAGCGTGCAGATTATTTGTAGAGATGCATATAAATATATATATATCTATCTATTTATATATATATATATATATATATACATATATATATATATATATAAGAATATAGATTATATATAAACATATACATAAATTTATATATTTTGCTAGAAATATTTCTATTAGTTTTTATAATGTATGGACATTCCATCCAAATGTTATATAGATTAAGTCCTCATTCCAGAAATGTTAATCATTAATTTTTTTCAACTATTTGTCTATCTTGTGCACGTCTCACGACATTCCTTCGAATGTATGAAATACTGCGCGCGATCGTTCTCCGTTCGAGTCGAAAGTTTTTCGGGCGAATCACAGAACGTATAATAAAGAAGACAAAAGAAAAAAAAAGGACTAACGTTATTTTTTTTTTTTTTTTTTTTTTTTTTTTTTTTTTTTTTTTCTTTTTTTTTTTTTTTTTAAGTTCTGATACAACAAAGCAGAACAATTGTCTATTTCACTGCCAACGACGAATAGCTTTCAATCGTTAGTTTTCTCTTTTTTTTTCTTTTCTTTTTTCTTTTTTTTTTTTTTTTTTTTTTTAATTTTTTATTTTTCGAATTATTATCGCCGATAATATTTTAAATTTCATTCCTTCTTGCCATGCTTCTTTTGTACCGTTAATTATGGATGTAATAGAAATGTCATAGAATATACAAAAGAAATCGAAAGAAAGAAAGAGAGAGAGAGAGAGAGAGAGAGAGACAGACAGAGAGAAAGAGAGAGACAGACAGAGAGAAAGAGATAGAGATAGAGATGCGATCGCGCGAACATATATATAGACATAGGATCATAAGCCCGTGAAATTTCAAAACTGCGAGTATATTTAACGGAATGGTTGCTGCATGTCGTGTACCGTGGAAGGGACGTGCGTACAAGTACCTGTTAATATTTCTCTTCGTTCTTCTCATATCACTTTCCTCGAAACGGATTATCACACCCATGATCCGCCGAATTTTTTTCTTTTTCTTTTCCCTCTTCTTCGATCTCCCTTTAATCCTTTTTCTTTTTACAAATCGTAATGATATACAATACAATCACCTAATTTTCTTCCTCGTTGTCGTTGTCCTTCCATTTGTCTTCTTCTTTATTTCTTTTTTTCTTTCTTTCTTTATTTTTTTTTTTTTTTTTTTTTTTTTTTTTTTTTTTACATCTTCGATCAATCATCCCCAGCACCTTGTAACTATCTTCTTGATATAATAATAATTAATAGTAATAATAATAATAATAATAGTAATAATAATAATAGTAATAGTAATAATTTTTGTCTAGATATATATATATATATATATAATTTTTTTTTTGTTTTAATTACTTGTTTTAATTACTGTGGTAGTCTTTATAATTATCTCAGCCACAAGCCTATCTTTGTTTGACAGGATGCGGTAGCGTGTATTACATAGAATCGAGTAGTATTTTTTTTTTTTCTTTTTTTTCTTTTTTCTTTTGGTACGTTGGGTAACGTCGGACGTTCGCGTGATTTACGGCAAAAAAAAAAAAAGAAGAAGAAACAAAAATGAAACAGTAAAAAAAAAAATGGTGAAATATTTATCATTAATTTTGTTATCATTGTCGTCGTCGTCGTCGCCATTTTCGTCGTCGTCGTCGTCGTTGAATGTTGTTGTCATTGTTATTATTTTCTTCCTTTATTGTACTTACAATAGACACATATACACATACACACATATATATATATATATATATAAAACAATGATATATATATATATATATATAATCAAACGACGCGCGTGTCCGACGTTACTGCGAATAACATAGATTCAAGAATCGGGTATTGCCTGCCGACGCTTAAAGTCGGGATTGCGCTTCCTGATTCGGCTTTACATAGCATTAATATTACATTAATTATATATAAAGGAGTGGAACGTTGCGAGACGTAAAGAGAAATTTAATATAGTAATACTTTCATTTCCATTTTCAACTTTTTATCTTTCATCTATATATGTATATATATATATATGTATATATATATACATTTTTTTCCTTTCTTTTTTTTTTTCTCACTTTCGTCTCGCATCGTTTTAGAAAACGGGTGCATTTTGGAGAGAGCGCGTCGATTAGAGTTGTCCGATTTGAGACACGTTCTACATGTTTATCGTACGATCGATCGATAAAATTCTTTATGGATTTTCATGGATTTTTAATTTTTTTTTTTTTTTTCCCCTCGAATTTTATCCTCATTTTCTTTCTTATAATTATGTATCGTTAGAAAAAAAGAAAAGAAAAAAAAATTTCATATCTTGTACTTTGAACGATAAGGACGTGTCTAAATCGTGCAACATACTCATATCCTTAGTTGGTACTTATTTACATTGTATGTTTTAATGGTTCACGCCTTGGTGGTAATGAAGGAAGCTCCTTCCCATTCTATACTTCCTATCCCATCCTTCACCTCCTATCCTCCTTCCCCCCCCCATATGCGAGAGATCGACATATATGCGTGCACATTACATGTTCTAATTGCATTACATTTTAGTGCCGTTAGCTTTCGCTGGGAATTATCACGCGACGCCGCGAGATTTTGATATGAGCACCTTTTCTAGCTACTATTATCTCTTTTTTTCTTTCCTTTTTTTTTTCTTTTTTTAATATATATGTAGAGGGGGAGAGAGAGAGAGAGAGAGAATGAATGAATGAACGAATGAAAAGAAACAAAAAATCAGCTCCTTACCCTTGCATTATTATAATAAGTGCACATACACACATACACACACACACACACACACACACGTACATACAAATGTGCTGCTAAATCTGTCTTCTACTGATCTTTTATTTTTATTTTTTTTATCTTTTTTGTATTATTTCTTTTCTTTTTTTTCTTTTTTTTTTTTCTTCTCTTTTTCTTTTTTTTTTCTCTTTTTCTTCAACTAACTCCAAAAGCTATATCTTAGATATTGTGAACATTATTTTATTACGTTGAGTGTGTTTGTTTTATTTGTGAATTGCTAACATGGTGACTGACACAGTGTCGTTTCTTTTATGAATTACTATTCTTCTAACTCTAGGCATTTATATTTCATTACTATTTTTTGTTTCACACAGTCACACACTATATATATATATTTACACACATAGATATACACACACACATATACACACATATGTACATATAAAATATATATACATATGTATGTTTAATATAAATAATTGTCTGCGTTTCGTGTACATCGTACATGAAAAACAAAAAATTCTTGCAAGGAAACATCAAGAAAAAAAAAAAAAAAAAAAAAATAAAAAAAAAAAAAAAGTAAAACAAACAAATTTTATATATTTACATTATTTTATATTACTTTGTATTCTATTCGATTACTCCTTTTTCTTTTTTTCTTCTTCTTCTATATTTATGTATATGTATATATATGTATGTATATATATATGTATGTATATGTGTATATATATATATATATATATATATATATATATACATACACATATACATACATCTATGTATATGCAATTGTTGATAGGGAGAAGAGTTTTAGTTTCACCCATGTCTCGTGAAATAGGATTTGTCCCGGCGAAAGTTGACGCGCGTAAAATTCACGCATATTCGTTGACACACAGCGTGGGGCGACATTATCTCTCTTCTTTTTCTATTCTTCTTCTTTTTCTTCCCCTTTATCCGTTTGATTTTTTTTCCTCTTTTTCTGTTTTGTTTTCTTCTTTCTCTCTCTCTCTCTCTCTCTCTCTCTCTCTCTTTTCTTGTTCCTTTCAAATGAATTTTGTTTGACCGTATGTACGGTACATTTCTTCTTCTTCTTCTTCCCTAATTTTCTTTCTTTTCTTCTTTCTTTCTTTCTTTTTTTATTACAAAAGGTGTGCCCTTTTTTTTTTTAAATAGCGTTTTTTTTTTTAATTACTGGGATGTAGGACACTCACACATAGATACTACATGCATACATACGGAGAGGTGGTACACATATATATGCACACATTAAACATTTACGTACACATGTTATACATAGCATACAAACACACACATACACACATAGACACATAGACATACACATACCATCCATACATAGATCATAATAATAATAATAATAATAATAATAATAATAATAATAATAATAATAATAATAATAATAATAATATTAATAATAATAATAATAATAATAATATATACATACGTACACGTACACACGCAAATCCTTTTTTTTACATCTTGTATACACTCTCTTGTATTATCGACGATTATATCGATGGTGAACGATCGTGTTTTAATAAATGTGCCTTGTGGACATACATATCTTTTTGCTTGCCGGGTTGGTGGACTCTTACCCTGATTATTATTACCTCGCTCGGTGTTTGTACTTTTCGTCGATGTTATTCTTCGATTTGATTCTTGAATTTAAAATGAATCGGGAAATGATCTGTAATTCTTTTTTTTCTTTTTTCGTTTACTTTTTCCTTTCTTTTTTTTTTCTTTTCTTTTTTTTTTTTCTTCTTTTTTTTTCTTAGATGTTTTCGACATCTTTTCATCCCCCGCGAAGAAGTACAACGTGCGAAAAGTGCAATCACCGTTTCTTGTTACGTTCTGTATATTTTTTTTTTTTCACTGGGCTCGCAGGTATCTTTGGTGTCTACGGATCAAGTTGGAGATTTTCTGTGTCGTAATTCTTGGTTCTCTCTTTATCTTACTTACAGGGTTCTCTCTCTCACTCTCTCTCTCTCTCTCTCTTTCTCTGTCTGTCTTCCTCTTTCTTTCTCTTTCCCTCAGGCTCTTTCTGTCCGTCTGTTTGTCTTTATCTTTCTCTCTCTCTCTCTCTCTTTTTTTTTTTTTTTAGATACACGTACTACTCGCTTTCCTTTTGTATTTATCTCTTTTGATCTCTCCCTTTTTTGTTTTTTTTTTGTTTTTTTTTTTTTAACTCTCTTGCCCACTCTCGATTCATCTTTCTGTAGTTATCTCTCTCCCTCTCTCTTTCTCTCTCTCTCTCTTTCTCTCTCTCACTCTCCCCTCTCTGACTTGTTTCAACGATATAATCAATTTATTTTTCTTTCAATATCTAGGTTATATATATTCAAAACGTTGGTCGAATTATTTTACTTCGTTTCTATACCTTTCTTTCTTTCTTTTTATTTTTTTTCTTTTTTTTCTTTTTTTTCTTTTGTTTTTTTTTTATTTTTTTATTTATACGAATCAATATCAACGCAATGATTGATCCTTTAGTCATGTTCATTGTAACAAAAATTAATCCTTTTTTTCTTTTACTATGCTTCAAAGCAACGTTTTTTTTTGTTTTTTATTTATTTGGATTAAATTCTATCAAATGGAACTTTGTTCATATTTTCTATCGAAGTTCCGTCAATTTAACGATAACATTTAAATGTGAATATTTTTTATTAATAAAAATTTTCCATTTCCACACTAAATTTAATTGGTTCCATTAATTCAAATGGAAAACAAGAGAGAGAGAGAGAGAGAGAGAGAGAGAGAGAGAGAGAGAGAGAGAGAGAGAGAGAGAGAGAGAGAGAGAGAGAAAGAGAAAGTGAGAGAAAGAGAAAGAGAGAAAAAAAGAGAGAGTTGTGGATAGAGAGAGAGAGAGAGAGAGAGAGAGAGAGGGAGAGAGGGAGAGAGAGAGAGGGACGGACAGAAAGATACAAATACAGGTAAGGATTTAAGTTTTTGTGCAATCACAACTGGCACTCGCAAATTTGGCTTTTTATGCTGGGTCAGAGGTTAAGAAAGAGAGAGAGAGAGAGAGAGAGAGAGAGAGAGAGAGAGAGAGAGAGAGAGAGCGAGAGAGAGAGAGAGAGAGAGAGAGGTTCAGGGAAGTGGTTAATTGGAAAGAGGATATGAGAGAGAGAGAGAGAGAAAGGAAAAGGGAAATGTGAAAGAGAGAGAGAGAGAGAGAAAGGAAGTGTGATATATAGAAAGATTTAGAAAAAGAGAAAGAGATAGAAAAAAAGGGGAGAGAATTTAAGTAAAATTCTGGTGATTTGGCAGAGGGGCGGAATCGCAAGTTGGTGCTGCGTACATATATATATATATATATAAAATATGCGTATATATCGTGTTACAATGGTGCAGTGTCGATTGCTGTATGGTAGCGGGATCTACAAATACTAACTTCTGTGCTTCCAGGTAGGCCAAGTCCAATTCATTTATTCCTTTGGAAGATGTGCGGTCAATGTACGGTTAACGCGAAAATATGTTAATCAAGAATTCATTATAAATAAAAATCGAATTTGGATCGTTATCTTTGATTCCATTCAGTTAGATGTCCAAGTGTAATTTTCTTATATATATATATATATATATTTTTTTTTTTTTCTTCAATTAAATACAATGAATTTAATCGGATCATCCTTTATATTCCAGGTAATTGTATTGTAATTAAATGATTATTTTCGCGAAAACCGTACAAATTCCGTCTATTTATGGGCAATATCGTGCAGATCTCAAATACAAAAGATGTTACATTATAAATGTCAACTATATATATAGACAGATTAGAACAAATGTATGCACGATATTGCGAATCTCACAATTGTGTTGCATAGTGGGCACTTTTTTTTTTTTTTAATGTACATACATACATACATGAGAACGCCATGGGGGCACTACTGATTCTTTGTATTAATTAATTATTACCGATTGATTTTGAAACGTTACGTATCTCTCTTCATTTTTGTGTTTTTTTTTTTTTTAATTATTATTATTTTTTTTTCTTTTTTTCTCTCTTTTTTTTTTTTCAATTTATTCCTTTATTTCATTTTATTTTTCTTTTCTTTTTTATCAACATCGAACGCTCATCATTGTTTATCGTAATTGGTACAATTAACGCTCATCATTGTTGTTCGTAATTGGTACAATAAATGAAGTAATCCTTTTTTAATTTTCCTTCATTTAGGAGGCACGATATTGCCGCCACCACCGTCGTTCGTAACAAGTGCAATCTTCCCTCCAACGACCGCGATGCTACCACGAGGACCACCCCAATTCGCTGGGCCATTTCCACCACCACCGATATTTTATTGGCCCTATCCTTCACCTCCCGTTAGTCCAACTAATTATTATAACCCGGCGAGCGTCGGTGGCATCGCGCCGATACCTCAACAAGCAGCGCTGGTAAAATTAATTGCATATTTATATATAATACATAGATATTACATATATGTATATATATTATTATAATGTAAAATAATTTACAATATATATATATATATATATATATATATATATTTTTTCTTTTTGTAGTTAACACCTGCCGAGTGTTTACAACTAGGACCAGGAACCGCGGCAGTAACGACGGGAACGTCACCATCCGTGGAACCTCGTCTCGATGCAACTCTGACACGCGTGGAGGCAGAAAAACGTATTGCCTTGCCGGGGCATCATCAACCAGAATGCAGTCCCTTCGTCGAAGTTTTTATGGTCTGACAATGAGCCGAAATACTTTAACGAATTTGTTTCTGTTCCCCTGTTCGTTCACATTCGAAGTCAATCGAACAGAAAGAATGTGTATTCTCCATCGATTTGAAGGAATTCACACACGTAATACACGCACACACACATAATAATTCACACACATAATAGAACACACACATAAACACACACATATAAAAAAAGGCGTACACGGATTCACGCATACAAGGATAACGTACCAAAGGGTGGTGATTCTTAAAAAAAAAAAAAAAAAAAAAAAAACAACAACAACAACAAAATAACTAAAGAACTAAAGAAAAACAAAACAAAAAAAGAAAGATAGATAAAAGAATCCGATAGAAGAAAGATTTTTTTACGTTCTCGTCATTTAATCATCGTTTTAATGATTTTCTTCGTTAGACGAGAGATATAAGTACAAGGGATGGAAGAGAACAAAGAAAAAAAAAAAAAAAAGAAAAAAAAGAAAAAAAAAGAAAGAAAGAAATAATAAGAGGATCTAACTCGTCGATCCTTCTGACATAATCCTACGCATCGACACACACGCATATATATATTCTCTTATTTTTCTAACACAAACAACACATGTCATTTGGGCATCACTTTTTTTTTTTCTTTCTAGTCCAAAGACAGACACGAGCGATCGTAAGACAAGGTGCAGAACCTTGTGGCCTTTTTCTTTTTCTTCTTAAGTATTTCCTTCGAATTTCCACTTATCTTTTTTTCTTTCTCTGTCTCTCTGTCCTTCTTCAACTTTTGTTTCTTCTTCTTTTTCTTTTTCTTCTGACCCCCGCCCCCCTTCGCCCACTCGCCGCCCTCCCCCCTCCCCTTTGAGTTAGTACGATTAAGTAATAAACGTATTATCTGAAATTTCTTTTATATTCCAATCGTTAGGAAATTATTGTTATTTCGATTAAGGAAAAGAGAAAAAGATATACGCGTATATTCTTTAAAGAGAAGTTCCTTTTTCTCTTTCTCTCTCTCTCTCTCTCTCTCTCTTTCTCTCTCTTTTTTCTTTCTTTCTCTCTCTCTCTCTCTCTCTCTCTTTTTATATTACTTAATTATATACAAATCGTATCATTAATAACGTTGCATGTGATAACGTTGATCGGCGATGTTCCTTATTTCCAAGAGAGTAGGCGCTACGTTATATTCTATTTTGTGAAGATATATTTAAAGTATATGAGATGGAGATTGACCCGTATAAAATGAAGAAACTGTGAGATCATATTATAATCGATAAGAGTCTGATCTTCAACGATATTCCGTCGTAGATCGTCGCGAATGTGAGAGTAGGAATTTGAATCCTTCTTTTCTAAAATCGAATTTAAAGATCGAAGGGAATAGTCAGAATCGTATAGTTGATGATGGTGGTGATGATGATGATGATGATGATGATGATGATGATGATGATGATGATGATGATGATTATGATGACGACTACGATTATTATTATTATTATTATTATTATTATTATTATTATTATTATTACTATTATTATTATTATTACTATTATTATTATTACTATTATTATTATTATTATTATTATTATTATTATTATTATTATTATTATTATTATTATTATTATTATTATTATTATTATTATTATTATTATTATTATTATTATTATTATACGCGTTCGTTATGTTCGACGATCGTTATTTTCTTTTTCTTTCTTTCTTTTTTCGAATCGTTAGGATACGTCATCGATTCGTTGAAGGAAAGCATTTAATTTAATTTAATAAGTTTTATATTTTATGAAACTTAATATATTCCTTAATGTGAGAGATCTACCTTCGTTATATGTTAATCGTTAATTAGCGGCTCGTTTCTAGCTCGGATAAATATCGGTTGTATATAATGAAACGTCCTGAACCTTGTTTTTCTTCTTCTTCTTCTTCTTCTTCTTCTTCATTTCCTTTTTTTTTTTTGGTTTCTCATAAAAAAAAAAGATAACAATAATTCGTACGTTTCATTGTAAACAGCCTTTGTACTTGTATATCATTCTCGTGATAAATATAATGCGTAGTAAATCGCGTTACTCGTTGCTATGTTCGCGAATCAGCTTGCCTATATTATTGAGTATGTTGTCCATTTTAATTCGAAGGAATTTACGAATTGCGTGACAATCGCGTTAATTTCTTTTCTTACGTTAAGACGGATTTCTTTTTTTCTTTTTCTTTTTTCTTTTTTTTTTTTTTTTTTGTTATTCTTTCTTTTTTTTTTTTTTTATAGCAGCAAATATCACTAATGTCTTCCGATTATAATGTGTCTCTCCGTTTAATCGCTTCGTGTATCGATTATTAATACTATTAGGATACAGGAGTATACATATATACATACATACATACAAACATACATACATATATTTGTACGTACGTATATACAAGAGCTCTTAATATTTGGATATCCGAGTACTCGAATTATACTCAAGACTCGTAAATCCAAGCAATAATAAGAACCTTAATACAAAGATATATACATACGACGATGACGACGATGATGATGATAATGATGTGATATTTTATCATTGGTGCTGATAAAAAAAAAAAAAAAGGTAGCATCGATAAGTGAGTTTCTTCATCGATATAATCGTGGCTATTTCGGAGAGATCCTTTTTTTAACTTTTCCTAAGTTTCTCTTTCTTTCTCTCTTTCTTTCTCTCTCTCTCTCTCTCTCTCTTTCATAAGAGAGTTTACCTTCTTTATTATCCAATAATATCATCATTTCATCGCATTCTTTTATTCACCTCCATAATGTCATCATCGACAATCATATATATTTTGTCGCAATGCAAATAAATAATTCATTATCAAGGACGATTCATCTAAGCGAGCGCTTATGCACGCGTAACATTTCATTTGCAAAGGGGGAAAAAAAAAAAAAAGGATTTCATTTGTAACGAAACGGTCATTATGTAGACTTACTGCCGTTGCCACGCGATTCGTTCTTCCATTTTTCAGCGTTTTTTCCTTCAAACGAGACGGAAATTAATATTAAGTTCGAAGGAGACTCAATTATTTACTCGTGCATTCTACGCACGATCGGTGCAATAATTAATGTTTTATTTTATTATATTTTATCTTTCTTTTCTTTTCTTTTCTTTTCTTTTTTTTTTTTTGTTTTTTTTTTCTTATCCTTTTTTTTTCTTCTTCTTCTTCTTCTCTTTCCTAACGTAACTCGTACAATAGAGATCAAATGAACGTATTTTCGATGCCACAAAGCGAAATCTCATGTACATAAGATATTTTTAAGATTGTGAAAAAATATGTTTGCGATTATATGAATTAATTAAAAAGCTATAATATATATATATTTATATATATATATATATATATATATATATATATATATATATATATATGTGCACAGGCACTATTTATTGTGAATTAGAAATTTAATATTTAATCTGATTTTTGTTCCTTCGGGGAAAAAAAAATATATATATATATATATATATCAAAATTTTCTTTCTTTCCATTTTATTAACTCACTCGAATCTAATCAAATTCTACAAGATGATAAAAATCATCTAATTAAAGAAAAAAAAAAAAAGAAAAAAAAAACAAGAAAGAAAAAAAAAATATCGATCAATGTGTGATTTCTCTGTGAGCAACGAAAGTACTCGCGTTTATAGCTCGATCTCGACGTGAGCTTCCTCGCGTAATTAATATAATAGAAAATTGTATATATATACATATATAATATGAATAGAGATAGATAAAAAAAAAATATATATATATATAAAGATACGTATATATATATATATATATACACACATAAATGCATATACATACACACACACACACACACACACACACACACACACACACACACACAAAACACAGACACACACAAGATAGAATTTATTGCTATAGAATTATGTGCCTTTTGGCGAGAAAGTCGTGCATCCTGAATATTATGTATGAGGCGTGTTCACGTGGATTCTTTATTTTTTCTCTATCTATCTCTCTCTCTCTCCCTCACTCTCTCTCTCTCTCTCTCTCTCTCTCTCTCTCTCTCGCTCTCTTCTTTCTACGCCCTCTTCTTTCTTTTCTTTTTTTAATTTAAATAACGTCGCACATAGTGCATATTCTCTATCATCTAGACACAAATGAGCCAGTGATTATAAAAACGTGGTCGAAGTATAAAATATAAGGGAAAAAGAAAAAAAAAAAAAAAAAAAAAATTCGTTCACTGCTTAATACGTACGGCGATAATCCAATTATACGAATTACGCAATAAATAAATTTTATTTAAAGATATTTTTACTTAGGCCACTTTCTCGTAATCACCGACAGAAATAATTTGCGATTTCGTCAAATCGAAATGTACATCGCCAATTATCCTTCTTCGTTTACAGCCTCAGCCAGGACGACGACGATAAAGTAGTAACCTGAATTCGATATTTATATAATTATGTTATATTGACGATATTAATATTAATATATTCGATATTGTTTTGAAAGCATTTGATTTTTTCTTGTTATACCACAAACCACATCGACAGGATGAAATGAAATTATATACGTAGATCTTTCTAATTCTCATTTAAAAAATCTCATTTATTTATTTATTTATTTATTTATTTATTTATTATTCGTTCGTTTGTATTCGCTCGATTTTTTTTCCTTATTTTTGTTTTTTTTTTTTTTTGCTTTTTTTTTCTTTCGTGCATAACACATGCATGGTGAAAATCCACGAATTGAGAAAAAGTATATAGATATATAAATATATGTAATTAATACGAATCATATACATATATAATATAGAGGTAAAAGGTAAGTTTCGTGGAAGTAATATAATTATAGATATATCGCTGTTTGATTGTAAAAAAAAGAAAAAAAAAAAACAAAGAAAAAAGAAAAAAAAAGAAAGAAAGAAAAAAATGAATGAAGTTTAACTTCATTACACTAATCTATTATCTTATAATTATATATATAATATTTAATTATTTATATATATATATATATATATATATATATATATATATATATATATATATATGTATAATGCCTCTCATAAAAAGACAATTCTCGCTCAAATTTGTGCTTTAACATACAAGATAAACTTATAACAAACGGACGGATTATTTAGTTATAATATTTACGATGTCTTTTTTTTTTTTACGAGATTATCATTTCGTTTAAGAAGGACCACATCGAATAAATTATTCGGGTAAGTTTAAATAAACACATACACGTATCTACATAATACATATATATATATATATAAAAATTATATAAAATATATAAAATTAAAAAATAAAACTTTCAAATTTATTTATTATAACGATAAAATTTTGATTATTTTCAATTGAGTTTATCCTAACAGTTTTGTTCATTAAAAATAGTCATAGTTTTATAAAGAATGGATATAGTCCTTCTTAATAATAGACTCGTTCAATGAATCATTTTCTTGGCTTATGTATATAACGAAGAATGAATTAACAATTAATGATTAAACCTAGAGTGTATACTACTTTAGACTCGCTCGAGTTTATGTATCACAATTTGGACTACTTAGGCGAGTTTCTCACCCATCGAAAAGGTAGAACTCTTTTGAGCACGATTGGCAGTACTAAAATCATCGTAGGTTTACATAAATTTCTTCTTTTTCTTTTTTCTTTTGATAAACGTTAATATACGGTGTCAATATATAAATCGATCGTTTGATTTAAAAAAAATGTCACGTATTTGTTGTCACATACAAATTGTAATCTAGTCTCTTGACGTTGTTCGGTTAAAACGTAAATAAAAATAATCAAACATAATTTCAAATAATTAATAACGTCACAAAATTAATTATGTGTATTCGATGATTATTATAAAACAAAACGCTTGTATTATCATTAACATTGTTCAACTTACTCGGTTATATTATAGAACAACAATTATGCTTGATATAATAAATTCATAAAGAGAGAATAAGTGTTCAAGTTCAGCTAACAATGTAAAAAGTCTTCTTTGGAGTAAAATGAATTACTGTGCGAAAGTAATAATGCACAATACACAAATATATGTATTAGTGCGATATAAATCCGATCGTTCGTAGATCCTGATTCATCAGGATCAATGGTACAACACGACGTTCGAGTATTGAGATCTCTGTATAATTATATTATTACTATTATTAATATTATTATTATTATTATTATTATTATTATCTATAAAATGCAACTGTTATATTGCACCGCATTTTCACTCGAGGAAGATCACACGAAAAGATTTCTTATTTCTCTTTCTATTTTTTTTTTTGTTTTTTTTTTTGTTTTTTTGTTTTTTTTTTTACTCAAGTACCAACGTTTGATAAAACGCTTTCGTTCGATGTGAAAGCTTTAATGATAATGTTATTCGTAAGTTAAACGAGGTAACAAAATTCGTACAGTCTCATATTCTCGCGTAAATTCTCGCGAATAGATGATTCGATTAGGGGTTTTTTTTTTTTTTTTTTTACATAGCTGTTTCCAATGGTTGACTCTTGCTTCGTGCACCAGCTGAGAGTTGTGTTAGCTCGGTTGGTTCATTTACTAAAAATGAATCGAGATTTGTTTCTAATAAAACTTCGCTTTTAGAACGAAGAGGTTTCTCCTCGCCGATATCTAAATTTGTTTCGAGAAGAGCTTCGCTTCTTGGCCGACTTTCTTGATCATAATGATAAGGATGAGGTGGAAGAGGAGGACTGAAGTCAGATGGATATTCGGGAACAGGTTCGGATGCTTGACTTGGTGTTAATGTTGCTGTATCGTAATTACGAATTTTATCATAATCCACTTGTCCGTAGCCAGGTGTATGTTCGATATCACGCTTTAATTCACTCATGGAATCTGTCAAGCCTAGACTCGAATGTAAAGGCAACGTAGAGGCATTATTGAGATAGGAACTTTCGTTAACATTATCAGCAGTCTGACTACTTTCAGGTGCAGCATCAGTTGTACTATTATCCAATGGCCAGTCACTATTGTTTCTTGAAGTGAATGTTGAATGATTCCGAAAGCCCTCGTTACGATAGGTCAAATCGAATACTGGATTTTCTGTACTTTGTGCGGTAGAATATGTTTGTACGGTATTTTTAAAATCACTTGTACTTGGAGAATATCGTGGATTATGTGCCTCGTATACGTCGTAACTTTGATTATCCTCCATGGAAGAATTCAATTGAGATTTGTCCATAGAATCTATACTACCACCGTTGAGCATTCTTTTATAATCCAATGATTTGGAGTTCAGTGTATCTGTTGATTGTTTTGTCTATAAAATAAAATATAATATGTTATATGTTTTGTTCGATAAAAACAAAATTATTATTATATCTGACTTACTGCAATAGGTTTTCGCCGATAAGCCAATTCTGTGAATCCAGACGTTGAACCAACTGATCGTAAAGAATGTAAAGATTGACGAATAGAATTTCGTCTTTCTAATCGCTCGAGTTTTCGTTTTTTCGATTTAGACACCCATAATACGATAGCAGCTGTTAACAAAGCCAATGCCACACCTAAAGCTCCTAAAACTCCTACAGCAACGATATCCTTTCTCCATGAGAGTGGATCGATGTAAACTTTAGGATCTATAAATCATTGATAAATCTTTTGAATATCATCCGAGTCGTTTTATAAAACAGAAAAGTATTATTAATACTTTTTATATACGTACCAATTTCACAGAGGAAAGGATTAGGTTGATTACAATAATCAACCTCAATAGTTTGATAGGTAAAAATAGTACATTGATCAACACGTTCGAGTTGTTGAACCCAAACACGTTCAGAATAATCAAAACATTCTTGTTGTTTCTTTAAAAATCTCCAAAGTTCTAAATAATCACCCATAATGAAAGGCATCGATGCATTTGCCCCCTAGAAATCAATAAAATCATTTCTATTTAAACTAATACATTTTGATTTTAATAAGACAAAAATTAAAATTTATGTAAAAATACTTACTCGACAAAAATCACGTGCACTGTAAAAGTCCATAGGTGCACCGATATAAATATAACAAGTATCACCAACTAGATCCCAAGCAGGTGGACATTTGCCAGTTAATACGGACTTATTGTTCATATGAAAAGGTTGATAATCAACTTGTAACAATGTCGGAGAATCACCACGATCTCGAATTCTTCCAGCTACAGCCAACGTTTTGTTGTAACTCCACCAATTGTAACGGGCGTCTACATGAGATCTCCACATTTCTAATTCTCTGAAAAAAAAAAAGATAATTACAATATATAAAATATTATTTATTTTTTTAAATAATAATAATAATAATAATAATATACAGATATGTTATCAATTCTTACTGTGATCTATTTATAGTAAGTATTTCATAATCGTTATCAGGATTGAAAAAAACATTATCAACATATCTTTGTCCTGGAGTACCAGCAATAATAGTACTACGTCCTTCTCGATCAACAGCATAGTTTCTAAAAAATAATTCATTTATGAATCAACAATGTGTAAGAGAATGTTTGTCTACTATATAGTTCATTGGATTACTCACTTATAGAATCCATTATGAGAAGTGCTTTGATATATCGGCAAACGTACACGTTCGAATCCCGAAATTTCAAGAAGATGTAAGCCAAGATTAGCATGAAGATAATTTAAGCTCATATTACTGACCACTTGTTTCAAGACGATATTGTTATAATAGGGAGCATTATTTTTCGTGAAGTAATTTCTGTATATCGTTACTTCTTGATAAGGACTACTGTGACGTCCTTCAACGTATCTAGTATAAAATTATAATAATTGTTAGTTTTTTTATAATGTTTATATATATATATATATATATATATATATATATATTACTCACAGAGCAGGTTTATTAAAATTCTCTGCAAAGAGATTATTATGAATCCAGCCTTTCAAAGAGGTAGCAGATCCTCTTGAGTCAGCTCGGATGGAGAGTCCACCTTGATTTTGACGCACCAAATTATTCTATGAATATAAAATATATTTATTATATAATCTTATTTGTTATTACATAATAATCCAAATCGTATAATCAGTACTTACTCTAAAATATAATGATTGTGTATTTTGTACGTCCAACCATATCGCTGATTTACAAGTTGAGAAGTTACCATAAAGTTTTTCACAATTATTTGTAAACTGATTACGTTCGAGCGTCATTATTGCGTTGACTTCACCAGCACTTGCATATTTAACAGCACCTTCTCGACAATTTGAAATAACCGAATATGATATATTATGTTGTACATCTCGATCTAAACAAAATTTTTGAATATGGTTAATTAATCTCATATAGTTGATTATAATTTTATTAATTGGTTATTTCCTTTTCCTTTTTTTTCCTCTTTTTTTCTTTTTTTACTTACTGAAGCCAATAGCAGAAATTGGAAGAGTTACAATCTCTGCAATAAAACCATGTATATTACTTGCACCATTTGCGAATAGTCTTACGCTGAGACTTGGTTCACGAGTTTTAAACAATTTCTTTTCGTATGGACTATCAACTTCAAGATGACCTATTACTTTAGCAGTAACGTTGTAAATGTCTCCGTCATACAAAGTGATACCATCCGCTCGACCTGGTTTCCCGGTAGAATTGAAAAGATTAAATTGTAGAAGTCTGTGAAAGATAATAATTTACAAATGTATCCTTTATTGATCTAAACCATATCGAAAAGAAATTATATATTATAATTCACCTGAAACCAAATGGTTTAGCTCTATAAGGACTACGGAAAATTTTAACGCAATTCACTGGATGATTATCGTATCTGTAATATATAATAACACGTTCCTCGATAGTTATTTCTTTTGCGGTATCACAAATATCAATCATACTGAACAAATGATAAGGAACATTTAGATCCTTGATTGGTGTGAATGAACTTTCATCGGCTTCACGACCCTCGCCCGTTAAAGAAAGTACATTGATCCCATTTCCAAGAACATTTTTAATAGTATTAAACAACAAATCGACCTAGAAATATACATATAAATATATAAATTCATTTGGATATGATTGATAAAAATTTTTATTACAGGATACTTACTGTATGAGTCGGTGATATAACATTTATACCATGATAAGCGCTACGATCTATATTAACGTGCATGATCGTAGGCGATTTCATGATCGATTGCAAAGCAGCAGATTTTTCATTATGCAAAATACCAGCTCCGGTGATATTGATATACTTCAATACAGATTCAACTCTTCTAATTGTTTCATGAGTTACAACATCATGAATGCGATGCTCATATAGATGATGTTCAAATTCGCTATTAGCTATTCGTATTCCAGCCCAATAATCATAATCATCGTCAATGTTTCTTTTACCACAGTGAAGAAAAACGAATTGTCCATCCCAATTGCATTCGTGTCGATGTCCAAAAAATTGACCGTTCAATCGAATTTGACATTCTTCGAGATTTTCTTCATTTCCAGAGCACTAAGAAAGAAAAATGTTAATATTGAAGGACACATTGTTTTTCTTTTTTTTTTTTTTTTTCAACATTTTTTTCAATTAAAAATAAATAATAAATACTTGTAATGGTTCTGGCCAAGACCAAACACGTGTCAATGAACCAGGATGTAATTCATATCTACGATCATAGGATACATATACGTTTAAAGAATCATAACCGAGTTGTCGACAAGCTACTTGTGCGTTACGTTCAGTGAAACGTTCGTCACAAATTGGAATCCATTGTAATGTCGTTCTATTAAAAACTTCTAGGAATCCTAAAACAAAGCAAGTTCATAAGCTCAAAAGGAATAATCTTGTTTTTAAATATTATTGTTGTAGTAGGAAAAAAGAAAAAAAAAAAAAAAAAGAAAAATCTAATTTGTACCTTCGTTATCAGAAGAAGCACAACGAGTATCTTTACACAAACGAATCATATCGTCGGACATTGGAACAATTTTGTTAGGAATTCTAACAGGTGCTGATATCGGAATAACTGATAACGGAACTGTAGCATTACGTTTGATGGGTCTCATAATGATTTCATGGCCAGGCATACCGACAGCTTTCAATGTACCAAGTACCAAAATACCAACGTTAGGTGAAAATTCCATGATCACGTCTGGATGAATATGTAACGTAGCTTGTGGCATTATGGTTAAATCGGATTTAATCACGTATGGTTCCTTTCTCGAATACAATGTTAAACTTTCGATTATTCGACCACCCAAGTTATCTAAATTAACTTCCACTCCGATTTGCCATGATGCTGAAATCGATGCGTCTAAGGAATCGCTCATTAAATAAGGCCGATAATTGGCCACAGCGTGATTGTTCCAATCGTCGAAATCGAAGATCCTACGTCTGTAATATATCATAAATTAATTATATATTATAATCATATGAGAGTTAATTTTAATAGTAGAGATCTATAGATCACCTAATAACGGCATCATCGGAAGTACCCCACCAATTTTCGGAGACATCGACTTCATTATTAATCTTTGCAGTTCTTATACCAGCAAGAAGTTCATAATCCATAGAATTATCCCCAAAAAGATTTCTATTGACTCGAACCTTTTGTATACCATGAAAGCCAACAACGTAACTAGGACCATCGTAAGATCTACGTGATCCCAGTGCATAATTATCGTGTCGATTTTTTTTTATCTCATTGAAGTAAAAACGTGCGGTAACGTCACCCAAAATTTCTGATTGACTGTTGGCCTTGAACTCTACCATGTAGGCACCGTTGTTACCTTCTATTCTATTGTTATTCATCTTTATTTTTTTCTCCATACCACGAATCGATATAAGGCCGTTCTTACAACGATTTCCATCCCAACGATTGTGTGATACGTTCAACGTGGCAAAGTGTCCATCGATCACAAAGCTAAATTGATCATTGTCACGCCAAGTATTGTTATCGAAGTAAAGACTATGAGTGAAATTTTCATTATATTGCCAGACATCAGGCAAAGTGACTTCAAAACCTCCAGCACGATTTCTTTCGATTGTACTATCTTGCATTATCCAATGAAAGAGATTATTCGAGTGTCTTGCGTCACGACTGAACTGTGATATTCCTTTTCCGTTATCCGTGATCAAGGTATCGTTCAAATGAATAGCTATTTCGGATAAATCAATCTCATAAATGTTCCAATGAGGAGAATGAATATAAATCGCTTCTTCTTGATTGTGTGAAATTTCACAACCGATGAATTGTATCGTCTCGTTGGCTTTTCGTAGAAAATGATCACCAACTTCGTCTATATAACGATTGTAATAAGAAGCTAATACACCTTTCTTGTTACCCTTGATTTTTGTCTTAGATACGATCAACGATGGTATAGGGCCACCGATTATTTTATTTTTCGTGTTCTATAGAATATAAATTAATATAAATAATGGGATTAAATAGCTAATATTTCTTTTTTTTTTTTTTGTAACAATATAGAAAGTAACAAACATACTTGAACCGGTGCTAATAATGATGAAATTACTATAACGGCACCTCCAAGAGCACTTTCACCGCTCTCGTATTCCAATATGACAGAAAATGAACTAGAGGCGACTGGGAAAATCGTTAGATTACGTTTCATATGCCAAATATTTCTTTTCTGATAAATATCCTGCGAATCGTGTATTATAATTTCTTCTGTACTACGATTTTCTATTGGATTTAATAATTGTATACCAATGACATAACCAGGAGTGCACTGTGATTATACATAGAGAAAAACAAAACAAAAAAAGGAGTACTTAGCCAATTTGTGTTCCAGTATTTATAAATGATCAACAAGTATATATTTATTTACCGTGATCTCGATAAACTGATGCAACGACTCGCCTTTCACTCTGTCGGTAATGATATATTTGGTCTGCCAATTATCAAGATTAATTTTCGCGTTAGCTTGTGGTATAATTATTGGATCGTATGAGGATTCTGTTGAATATTCCGATAAACGGGCAAACCATCCAGCCAACTCTCTTTGTTGAACGGCAGATAAAGCAGGATTGTGTCTAATACCTGCTACTTTATTATTTTCTATTCTAGAATTGATCACGCGCATGCCAAGTTGCTTAAAACTTATACCGCTTCCACCGTTCTGAGAAAATTCACTGTTTCTAATTGTATTTACTGCATCAGCCGAATATATGTCGGAATACAAAATACCCAAGCCATCTTGGAGATTGTTAATAATTTTCACACCTTCCAACGAATGTCTCGCAAAATCAATTTGTAAGGCTAGAATAATCAATTACATTAATTTATTTGATAAAATCGACATTAATTTCAATAAAACAGTTTACCTGATTTGAACAAGTTTGTAGTGTAATCCAACAGTCCTGCCTTTTCAATAGTTACATATTGCAAATCGCTTCTCTGAGCCAAAGGACCTAATCTTAAACCAGCCCATGCTGGTTCGGAACATCTCACACCTACGTCATTCTCGTGTGTACAGGAATTCTCAAAATCGTTTACCGTCTCTGCTCTACATTTGGAAATATCATTGTCGCCCTCGGTACAACGTACGTTCGTAAGAAGAATGTCCTCGTTGATCCCTGCGTTGGGAATTTGCGAGCGTTCTATGAACCAATTATCTGGATCAAGCGTAAGGCCTAGTTGATGACAAACAATGGATGCGTCGAGAATTGTCCATCCATAATTACAAACGGTGCCCCATTTTTCGCCTATCCTCACCTTTTAAAGAAAGAAAAAAAAAAAAAGAAAGAAAAATATATAGACCCACATACACACAATGGTTCCTTGTTATCACGTGATACGATCTTGTAAACTCATTCTATTTTTATACTATACTCTTTTTCGCACATAATGTTTCACAAACAATGGATGATAATCGTCCACAATATAATAAGGTGTTTTACCTGTAATCTTCCTTCTAAATTCGTTTTACCTCCTAACAATCTAACTGGTATAGAATCGATTGGAGAAGATTGAGGTGTCTCTTCCAAGATACTAGAGTTTTGTGATTCCATAGAAATGTCTTCCTTCAAAGTAAAACGAATATCACTTGGCCGTTTTCCACGTGCATCCAATTGACCAGCTACCATCATTCCTACAGCTGGAGGAAAACGTAGAGTAACACCAGATTGTAGGACCAATTTTCCACCTGGTCTTACGTTGATATCACGTTCTACGATATACTCTCCTGGTTTTAATACTTCTTGACCATCAACTTCACCACCGACCAAATTTGTATCGGGTGTTACAAATCTTGGAACGAACATCGGATTCGAGATAATTGTATTTGCACCAGGATTACTACTATGAAGTAGATAAGGAATATATTCGATCTTAGCAAGAGTATATCTGTCTTTTCTATAAAAAAAAAAAAAAAGGAGAAATAAAAATTTAACACGAAATTAGATAAAACGCAAAAAAGAAAAATTTATCATGAATTATTCTTTGAGATATATTTAATACCTGTGAAAGAGCCTTTCAAATATTTTATTCTCTTCCGTAAATCCAAGCCAATTGAATGTACAATTTATGATCTTACTTTGATCTTCCAAATGCGAACCAATCTCGTAAGGCGATTCAGGATTATGTAAAATATTACGAAAAATTTTCACGTTGCTCGAAGAAACTACAACAACAGCGGCTACTCGAGAACGTGGAACAAGCCTGGACGTTATAACATTGCCATTATCAAATAATTCTCTTACACGATTCTCTCGTAAGAAATTTTTCGTAAATAATAAATTTTGTACGTCGCTGTAAGGTGAAAGACCGACGCTAACAACAAAAGTACCACGATTTCCATAGAACTCATTGTATCTGATAGTGACGTTTGTTGGTAGAATATTAAAAATTTCGTAGAGTGGATTTTTAATTAATATTCCACCATTAGAATGTTCCCTGAATTGATTGTATTCGATGCAGGCATTTAAATTAAGTGCCGGGCTCAATTTAATTCCTAATTTTTTATTCTGCACAAAGGAATTATGACCAATTTGTAACTTTAACGTTCCTTCGTTTACTTTCCAACCAGATTCCACTTGTAATGCTATATCGATGCTGGTATTAAATGAATTTCCTGTCACATTAACGTACGAATCTCCAGTTGAATTACCAACCTATCCGGAAAAAAAAAAGAGAAATATATATAAAATATATAAAATATATATATATATATATATACAATCTCGTTAAGAATAATTAACTTTTGTGGTCTTCAAATAATTTTGCTCGAAATTGTTTTCATTACCAAGACACCGATATCCTTGTTACGAAATATCTGTGAATATTCAACCACAGTCGTTTGATTGAAATAGACGTACTCCGTGCTTGAACTATCATTAAGCCAAACGGCAAATCCATATCCACTGTTAGAAGAAATGCTTGTTCGTGATACATTGCGGTTTCCACCGGTAACGGTAATATTTATTCCGTCTCCTTGATTAAAGGAAATTCGGCTGTCTGTTACATTGACATCCACTGTACCATGTAATACATGTACACCAGCGGCATGTTCGTTACTAGATACTGACGTTTCATGAATGTGAAGAGCCGATCTTAATTTTTCTGCTACTATACCACGACCGTTATTACTTGCAATCGTGCTACCTGTCACGTTGAGATCATATGTTTTTTCTGAAAGATAGAAAAAAGATAGATCGCTTTTTTTTTCTTGTTTTTTTTTTTTTTTTTTTTTTTTTTGAAATTCAATTTACTAACTATATCCTGATGATAATCTGACGAAAGCAATCGTATTTGTACGTGGCTGAGCAATAAATTTAATATACAAATCTTGTCTAGTAGACGTGACACTTTGAGGCAACGTATTGTTTCTGATTTTAACACTGGCCAACATATTTTCCGTGCCACTAATCCCATCGTAAACCTCAATAACCGCACTGTCGTTACGGTCCGTTCTCATTTGTAAAAAGTGCAGAGTTAAAACGTGACCCGGCCTTGTGAAAATGTGCTGAATCATAAAATTTTGTTAGAAAATACATTCTTGGGTTTTATTAGTTGTAAGAACTTTCGTTTCTCTTTTTTCTTTTTTTTTTTTTTTTCCAACGAATACTTACTTGCGGACAACGTTTCGTGTTGGGCGTATATTTACTTTGCTCCATTGATATAGTCACTGGAAAAGTTTGACTGGTTGTACTTGGGAAAGTACATAAATCAAAAATGCCTGTTCTATCCAGCTTATCTTCCGTTCTTTCGTCATAGTGAATATATTTTATCCCATCTGCTCCGTTCTCTAATATCGAACATTCATCTATGTGTGCCATACCGTCCGAACTATTTATATAAATTCCATAGCCTGTGTATGATAAAAAAAAAAGTTTTTTTTTTTTTTTTCTTTTTAACTTAAAAAGCAAAGTATTCTTACGACAATTTAGTTTACAACATTTAATTTATTTTAATGTCATTCTACTGTTTGTAAGAATTTTCAAATTGTTCGTTCTTTTCTACTTTATCTTTCATAAATCTATATTCAATAAATTTACAGATCTTTATACTAGTTATATACTATATATTATATAGTATCTGAATACTATAAATTCTATAAATTTATAGATCTATATTCTACGGAAATCTATAAATCTCTTATCAATAATTATAGACAACTTTATATATTCTTTATATATTGTATGTTAATATGTAATTTATATTAATAATTAATATTAATGATTTATTTTAATAATTTGTTAAAAAGAAAAAGAAATCAAAGAAATGTACCTTTATTTTTTTTCACGGTACAATTAGTTAACACAACAGGAGCTTCAGGTGTAGTGACATTAATACCCGTGAAAGCAGAGTTAAGAACGGATATCGATTCCATTTGAGGTGGGACACCATCAACTTCTAATGCCGATGTAACATTATAATCTCTACCAGTACCAGCGTAACTGGAAATACAATAGGACATATTATATATTACATATGATCTATGAGGAAGAAAAATTTATTAAAGAACGATCTTACTTACCGGATGATAACGTGTCGTAGGATTGATTTAGATCTTCTTACGTATAAAGTATTTTCTTGAATCAATGGTCGATCATAAAGAGCTCCTTCGAATCTAATACCACGCCAATGTTTAATAGCTTTAGTGGATCCATCGTGTTGTGGTAAACAAGATAAACCAAGATCCGGATGATAATCTGACAATTAAATGCATTTCTTAAGTTGATAAATAATTTTAATTGATTTTATAATAAAATATATATTATTGACTATTTGTAAAATTATCATATATGTGTTATAAATATATATTATATGTATTATATTATATAATACTATAACAAACATGTATTATATATGTTTATATTATATATTATTTTCAATATTATATATGTTTATATTACGTATTAGTTATAATACTGTGTATATATACTATGTATTCTTTATTTATAATATATATTTATTGTAATACTTTCTCTCTATATATATGTGTGTGTACTTGTACTATTATTATAATAATAGTACAGGTATAAGTAACACACACATGATACGATGTAACATACACACACATAGATATATATATATATATTTTTTTTCAAAAATGTTTGTTTACATATAATTAAAAGACATATAAATTTTGAAACGTATGATTTACCACAAACTCCACCACCGAGTTGTCTCTCTGACCAACCCTCGCAATTCGTCAATAAAGATTCGGTTCCACGACAATGTGGTTGTTCATAAAGTAAACGTGGTTTTGCTGGCCATTGACGATCGATCCAGGACCACCATCGGCCACCTTGAAAACCAAGATGCCTACATGCTGTTTCTAAATCTGCTCGAGTCCAACTAAAAATTTAATTATTCATAATGAATGTCAATGGGGAAAATTAAATGGTTAAATTGTTTGTTCTTTCTTTTTTTTTTTTTTTTTTTTTTTTTTTACTTTTTTCTTTTCAACAAAATTAAACGTACTTTCGAGAATTGGTACAAACGGAACGCCATTGACCTCGGTGAAATAATTGCAATCTTCCCTCCAACGGTGATGGACCATCAACAAGTCGTACGGTAGCTGACGATTCAACAGGTGTCGATTCGATGCCCCTTTCCGCTGAAGTAAATACGATCGGGGCTTCTGGCTTTCCCTGAAATTCGTTATATAATTTATTAGATAAAATACGATCTAAATAGTAAATAGTTTAACATAACAGATAAAGATATTACTTCGTTTTATAGATCCAATATTTGACAATGTAGATGTTGAATCATGTAATAGAAAAAAATTGAAAATTGTTTCTATGAAAATTTTTTAGATCCAATAATCAACGATATAAGAGATTAAATTTTATAATAGAAAGGATTAAAGATCGCTTACTTGATTGTTTCATAGATTCATTTTTCATCAAATTTCACAAAAGTTCACAGAAGTTAATCCTAACAGATTTCTCATCGAGTTATATTTCTCTTTTTTTCTTTTTTTTTTTTTTTTCCAAATTAAGCAAATATATTTCTTCGTTCAATTAAGAATCATCAAAAAAGGAAAGTGTTTTCGATCTATCAAAAAAAAAAAGTGAGAGTAGTCAAACTTATAAAGGAAGTATAAACGATGAGAAAGTGAAAACTAATTTTAACTCTTTTCTTTTTTATGATTTCTTCCGAAAGTAACGAGAAACAGATCTTTAGCTTCCTCAGGGAATATGGGCAAAGATCTTGCCCTGTTCCCGAGTATAAGAGGATTACTGAGGTCGAGGGTTAACAACGTGCACACAAGAACCGTCTGTTGATCCATGACCCGAAACGCACTACGTACGAGGGCAATATTTTTCGAGCTGATTCACTCATTCATGCCTCCGAGTTTCTTCCCATCACATAGTTAATCAAGCGATTAGCCACGCGTTCTTTCTTTTGTCGTACTTGTATCTTACAAAAATCTATTCGTCTAAATATATATATATATATATATATATATATATTATTGAATATATATCAAGTCGAATGTTTATAATAAAAATCTATGATAAAAATCTTCGAATTTTTTGCGAAATTAAAAAAGAAGAAAAAAAAATAAAAAAATAAAAAGAGAAGAAACAGAAAAATATGAATTATATATGTAAATTAATTCTACCATTATATATGTAAAAAAATTAATCCTGTTTTATATTTATCCGAGATCATTGCAAATTTATATTCAATGAATGTTTAGAATCTTGGTTATTATAAACAGGTTGAACGAAACGAAGCAAATTCGATCCTTTCACGTGTAATATATTTATGTTGTATCACGTTTGTTACGATCGATTAAAAGTTAATAACATTTATGATTACACCGAATAATAAAAATCGTAATTTTATATTTAACGCATAATAGTAATACATTCATTCGCGTATTCGTGGTATGTCCGGTCATTTGACGACCTTCGACAAACACGTTCTAAGCGCATCGTGTCATTTTTACCGGATGACAATTAACAAGAGAATTGAGAGGAAGAGAGAGAATGATAGAGAAAGAGAAAGAGAAAGAGAGAGAGAGAGAGATAGAAATAGAGATAGAGAAAGGAATCATGAAAAACTAGACAAAACGTAACGGTATAATGTAAGGTATATATATATAACAATTAATGCAATATTATTATTTAAATTTAGCCTTCATTTTAATTTACACCTTTTTTTTATATATATATTAAATTTCATTATGTTTTTTGGCTAATAAATAATAATAAATCTTTATTAATTTTATAGATTATATTTTTAACAAATCCATCTTTCGATATATATATTTTAAATTAGATATTATATTTTTAATTATTATTCTCATCTATTAATAAATAAATAATAAATTTCCATTGAATTTATAAATCATATTTATAACAAATAGTTCTTTTCAATCAACATTCTTTTTCAATTTAAATTTCATCGATCTCTAGTGGCTAATAAATAACAATAATAAATTTTTTAATTCTCTCACCGTAACATATTCACGATAAATTTTTCCTATTATTATAATTTATATTTTTCCTTTTTGTTTTCCTTTTTTTTTCTTTTTTCAACAACATTTAATTATTCTTATCAATTGAAACAAGATAATCGATTTTAACTGCAACGAACAGTTATCATTTCTTTTTGCAAACATTCTCCAATTGTAAATTTTCGCTTTTAACATTGTAAATTGTAATTGAAAAAAAAAAAGAAGAAGAAAAGAAAAGAAAAAACGATTCGACAATTATTGTTCGTCATTTCCGTTCTTGCGAACACTTGTAAAATCATTTTTGTCGATAGACAGAGAGAGAGAGAGAGAGAGAAAGAGAGTGACAATTAGACAGACAGACAGACAGAAAAAGAAAGAGAGAGAGAAAGAGAGTGACAACTAGACAGACAGACAGACAAAGAAAGAGAAAGAGAGAGAGAGAGTGATAACTAGACAGAGAGACAGACAGACAGACAGACAGAAAGAGAAAGAGAAAGAGAGAGAGAGAGAGAGAGAGATAACTGTAGCGATACCAACAGGAAGAAGTAGCGCGTAACGAAAGTCGAAACAATCCTATGATATTCCAGAACACAAGCGATTATGATTATTACACCGGAAAGGTGTATTTAAGAATGGACCTGGCTTCATCGAATTACATTACTGGTATATCCTGTCTGATCTTTGGGTCAATGATCGCAAATATTTTTTACGAAAAGAAAAAAGAAAAAAAAATGTCTAATACAAAAAAAAAAAAAGAAAAAATCAATTAAAATCAATATTCTGCTGATAATTATTTCATTCGCTATCGATTTTATTTATTTATTGTCTCGATATTATCACGATAATATTTTTTACAAAATAAGATATATATATATATATATATATATATATATATATATACATAGGGTATATATATACATAGGGTGATTTTAAAAATAAATTACTCTTTTTCGAGACCATTTAGGCTTGTAATTAATTATGTAGATATATACAATTCGATAAAAAAAAAGATTAGCCTAAAAGGTCTCGAAAAGGGAGATAATTGACTTTTAAAATATCATCTGACGTACTTTTTGTATCATCTTGTATATATTTTATATGAAACAATAAAAAGAAATAATAAAAAATATTTCATATATAATAATAATAAAAAAGAAAAAAAAAAACAGAAAAAAAAAGGAAAGGAGTCAATATCTTTCTATTGATTGATTTCATTCGAACTATTGATTTTTTATATCAATACTCTCGATATTATCTCGTTGACAAGATTAACCCCATTGATAAGAAATTCATCAATTTTGTAGATGCACTTTATCGAAGTTAAAAAAGTCACACTTTATTCTTTCCGTACGATATGTAACAAAATGAGTGAAGAAATTTTTAACCGGATGTAATTATTCGTTTGCGCGTTGGTTCGACCAATAAATTGTTTTATTAGGTCGTAACTATTGTTTGAAAGAAAATTAGAAAATAAATAGAGACGATGAAGAAAGAAAAATTTTACGATCTTTTCCTGTGTCACTATATTACTATGGTACGTAGCCTGTTATTATTACTTTCTTCGCTGTAATAATGTGCAAATAATAATCTACGAAAAAAAAATGTTCGTGAAATTTTCCAAGAACCAAAATCATTACCAGTGTGAATCATTATTGAAATATATACTAGAGTGTTCGAGTATACTAGAAACGATGATAAAACTCCCGGTGGGATTCTTACACTAGTAAGATGACTCACATATTCATTCACATTGGCACATAACGTACGTTTATGCGTATAATGTACAGAACGGGCTAAAAGTTCTTGGATCAATTTAAAAATCAATCATTTCTTTTATGAGACTTCTTAGGCATGTAATTGGGCATTAATACTTTTACAAGTTTGGATTGTAGTGTTTTATAATTTGAAACAAAAATAAATAAATGAATGAATGAATGAATGAATGAATAAATAAGAAAAAAAAAGAAAAAAGAAATTAGCTTAAAAAAATTTCAAAAAAAATGTTTGATATCACTTAGGAACTTTTGACTCATCCTGTATATCACAAATATGCACGTGGAGTATACGGTATAATATATAGTATATGTATTTATTAATGTATTGAAGGTGCAAATTGTAAAATAATATATCCATAATATTGTGAAAGATGAACGATCAAATACATACATTGTCGCAATAAATTATGAGAATAATAATTTAAACAATGGAAAAAGAAAATATTGTTAAAATTCCATAAATATTTGATTATTATAATATACCTTTGCAGTGATGATGCCACGAACGGTAATTCCAACCATAGGACCAAAATGTATTTCGACTCCAGGTTCAATAAATAATTCTCCATCTTGTTCGACGAAAAGGTCCTCTCTGATTAAATAAGGATTCTTAACTCTCTGCAATACTTTTTGTCCTCTCACGATTCTAACACCATGTAATTCGGTAAATCCATCGTAATTGTTCCCATTGTTGGTATTATTATATGAATTAATCAATGCCGGTTCCGTATAATAAATCGAACTCTGTTCGGTACTCTCACGTAACTGACCATCTACTAGGATAGTAAGAATCGAGATTGAGAGTACCAATAAGAGACGAAAATTCATCTTCGTTGGAATCATTTCGTTAATACCGATGAAAAATTATTTTCCCTTTACAGGATGAGTCGTCTATGAAACGTCGAAGTTTCGCTCTATGAATCATCGATCACGAAACGATCACGGTACACTCTCTTCAGGCAAATTCTTCGATCGTATAGTTTAGAAAGATCTAATTAGTTTTTCCTTGATTTCTTTTTTTTTTTCCTTATCCTTTTCCAATTTATTCGGACACCTAAATATACTATTCGAAATCAGTTCGATATAGATCAAGAACGATATAAAATCAAAAATATCTTTTTCTCGATCGTTCTAATTTCCTCGAATATTCAAAGATCTAAGGATACTTAATGAAATCGATTCGTTATAGATCATTGATATACATAAGTCGAGAGGGATTTGTTCTGGCTCTTCCCAAAATATGCAAAGATTAAAATGATACTTTGAAATTGGTTTGATATCGATCTACGATGAATCGAATATTCTGTTTTTTATCCTTTCGGATAACGATTAGAACGGTAGTATACTTTCCCTCCCATTAGTTTGTTTGTCCTTCAGGGAAACCTTTCGAGTTCTCTTGTTCAAGCTGCTTCGTGAGAAGATCTTTATCAAAGAGAATTTAACGAGGCACAGCGCTCCTCCGGAGAACAGTTACGTTATGCTTCAGAGTGAACTCAGGCGTACTTCGTGAACTCTACTTCGATGGATGATGGATCGGATCGGATCGGATCGGATGCTCTTTTCTCGAAAACATAGAAAATCTCACTTTGCAATCTAATATTTTAATGTCTAACGACGTACGTGTTTTCTCGATCCACCGTGAATGGAAAGATCGAGCATCGATCTACGATGCCTCTTCGACATATCGGAAGAAAGAAGATTATAAAGAAAGAAAAAAGAAAAAGAAAAAGAAAGAAAGATAAATAATAATATTAATAATAAATAAAAAGAAATAAAGGATACTTGGTATCCCATGTGCGCAAATGCGCTTTACACAACTAACTAAAATCACCACTACTATCACCAACACACTTATATGCGATCATTTAAATCCGAACGTTAACTTTTCTTCCCTTGAGTAAGATGACGCGAATAAAAGTGGGGAGAAAAAGAGAAAGGTAAAAAAAGAGCTAAGCAATTGGATTGTCCTTGTCCTTTCCTTTTCTACTATTCACCACTTGTATTTCTTTTTAAAGAATCGAAGGAAAAATAAAAGAGAGAGAGAGAGAGAGAGAGAGAGAGAGAGAAAGAGCGAGAGAGAGAGAAAGCGTCTATAGCGTCGTCTTTAGCGTCTTTCGCGTTCTCCTTAACGACGACGATCGTTTTAGATTTATCTCACTTTAAAATAACGATCGAAGAGTTTTATGACCTTATGTGGTAACGTTATTCGAATCGAATTTTGAAGGAAGAAAAACAAGATTTTTTTTTTCTTTCTTCCAAAAGACCAGGGTGGACGTTCGCGATAGCCACCTGGCGTGGCGTCACGTTGGGTGCGGTTTGACCGCTCGACTGGCAGCGCTTCGACGCTACTACTAACTCCTTCTTCTTCTTCTTCTTCTTCTTCTTCTTCTCTTCTCTTCTTTTCTCTTCTCTTCACAACTCTTCTTGTTACTTCACTCTATTTCACGAGGCTACCTCCGAACGAGTCACCGAACGGAGGATCGGTACTACTCGCAACCAACACACCGCCTACTATTCTACTCGAAGGTAAACGCGCCTGTCACGTGACCCCCAACCACATACGTCACACAGGTTGTAAAACAGGTGAGTTTATTCCCCCCACCAACACCATTAATCCAACTCGATCGTCGTCATGGCATTCTTGACTTCTCAGAAGGATATTCTTAAGGAAAACGAACGTTTTAGAAAATTCAAATGATGTTAAAAGAAAATTTATAAAGTAACATCGTACTATTAATGATTAGTTAACTGATAGCGAAAATTAGGTTAGAATTGTAAGAGTTCGTTTGGATTAATATATTCGATGAATTATTATTATTTTTTTTCTTTATGATTATATGTGATCTTTTATTTATTTATTTCTTTTCATTTTTTCCTTTTTTCATTCTTTCTTCGACCAACAATTGCATAATACTATAATGATTTATCTCTCTAAGACATAAAGGAGTTTCGAATTAATCTTATTACAAAATGAAATAGATACCAAGAGATAGAGTTAGCCATACTGATAGCATTATCGGCTTATCATCGTTTATTAAGTAAACTAAAGATGAATCGTACAATTAGTCACACAATGTAGGTTGCGTTGCTAAATCATCATCTACTGTCTTGTTATATCGAACTTGCTTTTTCGAAATTCTTATACTCATTTCATAGATATGTTTTCATGAGCACATTTCGACATTATTAATTAATATGATCACATAATTTTGCACTCATTTAAAAATATATCTATATAAATATAAAGATTGAATCTTATATAATGTGTGTGTCACAGAAATATACAAAAAAAATATAAATAATAAGAATAATTACAATGTACTTAAAATTATACAAAATATTTTCGAATTTACCGCCTTAAAATTTAACCAATCGAAACAAATCGCTACTGCGCATATACAAATTTTCTTTTTATCAATATAACCTAATAATATACTGGATGTATTTTTATTTAACCGGTAATAAAAGAGGTTATACAAAGTTTATATAAAATATTTGATTTTTTTATCTTAATGCAAACATTTGTATAATATATAAATCAATATTAACAAAAATTTATTTTTTATTTCAATACACAAAACATATTAATACTCTTTCAATATGGTATCGTTTTTAACTGATGTGTTAATTACAGCAGGTAACTTTCAAAATTTTCTGCTATGATAATAGAGAATCAAATTTAATTGAATATTTCTATTATGTTTAATGTTTTTTTTTTTTCTTTTCTTTTTATATAAATAGGGCAAGTTGAAAAGCTCAATCTTCGTGAAAAAATTTCTCAAATACAGGAGGATATAACAAAGCTAAAATATGATGTCAAAGATTTCATGGATGATAATTATATTGAATTTTCATCAAAACTAACAAAAAATCAACGTTTAGTTTCTAAAGCTGAAATACTTACAAAAGAAATGAACGATTTACAAAAAAGAATAGATGATCAGGTAGATTTATGACTACAAAATAGACAATTAAACGTATGTTGTTTTAAGTGATATATAATTTTTTTAGATCAAAGTAGAATTATCTGGGTCCATAAAAGAATTAAAGAATCTTTCACAAGCGTTGAAAGAATCAAATCTTTGTCTTCACTTATCTAACCAATTATTATCTCTGGACGAATGCATTAAGTTGATAAAACAATATCAAGAAGAACAGCGATACGTTGATACTGCTAAAAGCTTATGCACAATGCAGAATTTATTGGACAATCCTGAAAGTGATTTACAAGATCTTGATATTTATAATGCCATTAAAGAGGAATATAAAAATTTACATGATTCATTTTTATCTCATGCTTCTTTGCTTTGGGATGAGCGTATTTGTTGGACTGGTTTAGAAAATAATAAGAATGAAACAGTCGTTACACTTCATATTAAGAATAAACTTGAGAACATAGAAGACTTAATTTGTGGTTTGCATTACGTCAACAAACTTTCTGATCATCTGGATCAATTTTCAGAAACAATAATGAGTCATATAATTCAACCGATTATCAATGAGCATTGTTCAGTTTTTGTTTCAAAAGAAAATATATTCACCATTGAATATATTGATAGAAAACAAATACCAGTTTATAAAAGTGTCCTGCATAATTTAAAATTATTATTTAGATATCTTCATGAACATTTTAATGTTATAATAGATGATAATCAGACTTTACTTATGAAAATGCAGCCACATATGTTAGAACAATTAGCAGAAAGTCTTACAATGAATTGCATAGCTAGAACTATTCCTAGTTCTAGCACAGAATTAAAAAATTTTGAACCAGTAGTTGAAGAAACTAATAACTTTCAAAGTTATTTAATAGAAATAGGTAAAAAAAAGTTCTCTTCTCAAGTTTATATGAATGTAATATTAATATAATTATTTAAATGATAATAACTTCATAGGATTTATCACAGAAGAAAACTTATTCTTGAAAGAATACACTGATAATATTGACAAACTTTTTATTGATAAAATATGTCAAGATTTAATGGTAAAAGCCAAAAATATTATCAAGAAAGATCTTCATGATTCAATTAAACACATACCAGAGGTAAATTTCACTAAAACTTTAATGATTCGAATGTACTAAAATTGTTGCTATTAATTCTTAGACTCCATTAAAATTTCCAAATGATGAATTAGAAAGTGAAGGCGTATCAATTCACAGATACTTAAATGAATCTTCTTTTCAACTACCATCATGTCAAATAAGGTATTTAATATTATAAATTTCCATTAAATTGTCAATTAATTCGTCATTTATAATTAATTTGAAAAGAATCTTTTTATAGCAAAAGTGCGAAAGAAATACTAGATCTTGCAAGAAGTATTTTGGATGAGGCATGTGACAGTTCAGATGCTTCTGCAGTCAGACTGTTTTATACATGTAGAAATGTATTTGAAATGTATGCAGGTCTAGTACCTGAACATCACAAAAAATTTTTGGAAACAATACCACAGCAAGTCGGTAAGAATTGGCCAAATGAAAAGGATTCCAATACAAGACAAATAAATTAGAATGTATCTATTGGTCACTAGACATTACAACTGTTCTTAGCTCTATTCCACAACAACTGTATGTATCTTGCACACCAACTACTCACATTGGCACATGAATACAGGGATAAATTGCCCAGATCATTGCAACAGCTTAACTTAACGTTTACTGATCAAACACTGATATTACGCAATGTCGGTTCTGAATGTTTCCTAGAGCACATGAGATACCAGAGAGATATTATTATAGATATCCTCAAAGAGTCAGGTCGGTCGTAATCAGCTTCAATGTAAATAATATAATTTTTAAAGACAATTTATAACAATCGAAACTGTAAATGTAACTAGGTTTAGCAGCTCTAGGTCAAGTTTCTGAATTACCTTCGTCAACTGAACGTGCATTGAGACAATGTATCAGACAATTAGAATTGTTGAAGACAGTCTGGTTAGATGTTCTACCTGTCAATATTTATTGCAGAGCTGTAGGCAAGTGATAATTTCTTTTTTGTTGCATTTGCTAATATAGTTAGTATAAATTTAAAAGCCTAACTTACCTCGCGTTTTTGCTGATATTTCTGACAGGATGCATTGCTAATTCTATGATTGAAGATTTAATAATAAGAGTTACATCCGTTGAAGATATACCTGCTGATATAGCTTCTGACTTAGTGATAATGTTCAATACAGTAGCAACACGAACGCCAATGATATTTCCAGTAAGTCGAGTGATCAAATTTAAATTCTAGGATTCAAAAATAATAAAGATAATAATTTTCATCGAATTTATTTTATTAACTTGTTTATTATATCACAACACTGTTAAGTAGTCATGTGTGATTCTGCGATCAAAGAGTTGATATAGATAGAGTTGTTCCATCAACTTGTTCCTGTAAAAGTGAAATTATAAGAACATATGCGGAGGCTGGTTATGTATAAATTTGACAAGAACACTTCTTTTTTGCTTTTAGGAATCTGAGGAGATAGCACAGTATGCACGAAAATGGAAAAAATTCTTAGAACTTATTAAAGTCCTTGGTGCATCATTGAAAGAGATCGAAATTAGATGGGCAAGTGGGAAAGGTCCTCTTGCAAAAGAATTTACAGCTATTCAAGTAAAACAACTTATTAGAGCATTATTTCAAAATACAGAAAGAAGATCAGTTCTCTTAGCTTCTATTAAATAATACAATACTGTATTGATATGTTATTAATAATCAGTGGAGAAAGAAAATTTATTTATATTTTATGCATTTCATCTCACTTAACAATTTTTTCTTTTTTAATACTTTCCTTCAAGACTTTTTTTTTATAATTTGATATGTATGTTTTTTGTTTTCCTAAATTTATACATTGCGACAGCATTAGAAACACTTCAAAGCGCTTCGAATGTGTATGTATATATATATATATTAAAAAAATTCGAAATTTGAAGTTGTTACATATGTCTTCAAATCTTCATACATCTCAAGTTTTTTTTACCATTTTCGTTGTTATTGTTCGATTTTTGATACTAATAATTTAAATTATCAAATTATTCAAATTCTTTATTATCATTAATAAAGTATATAAACAAAATCATACTAATATTTCATTTAATATAAAATTATATAATGTTTAACGATTTTTTTGGTTACTCTTTAATTCTGTATTTACATAATTATACAGACAAAGAAAACATGCTAGCCTTTATGTCATCAAGGAAGAACAAAAGGGTCCAGGTCCTATAATGAATTACATTTATCCCTAGATTCCAATCAGGTTTTCTTATACGTTGGTTAATATAGGTTTAGTAACATTTTTTTTTATACTTTATTTTTAATAATTTTTACGTACTTTTTGTTGTAAAAAAATGTACGTATCATGCTTTCTATATAGAATTAAAATATATACTTTAAATGCTATTATAAAAAGAAAATCTTTCGTAGATGAATTGAATTTCATTGTATCATCCAATCAACGTCGATTTATGTTACTCAATTCATAGTAATTGGTTGTACTAAGAAATCATACTATCATTGGATAATATATGAAGAAATAATAATTTTTGTAAAATTACGATTTTCATTAAATTAAAGAATTTAATATCGAAAGAAAATTTCACTGATATTTTAATAATAATTAATAATTTTTTCAAGTAGTTTCCAAAATTTGATAACCACGAATTTTATATGGTATAGAGTTGAACACAATGAAACGTACTGTTCATTTATTATGTTTATGTGCAATTAGTTCAAACATCTTTTACATTATATTCCCAAAGTATTCAACGTTATAATAATGTTATGTTATAATAGTTTTTTTATATACTAAATAAATATTATGTGCGCAATTTCAGTCGTAACTTTAAATATGTAAACAACAATGGCGTTTTCCGTGAACATTTCGGTAGAAGCACCGATAGAAAATCAAATTCAAGAAATCACTTATGATGGGCAAGAAATTTATCAGGCGTATGTTATAAATTTATAAATTATACCTATGTTTAAAATAATATTTTATTTATGACGTTGAATGCTGTTATAAAATCTAAATGTTTACGTTAACCTTAACTCGACTAATTTCAATATTACAGGCCTCTTACATTGTCGGAAAATTTGGCAAAAATTGCTCAAAAGATAGATTTTAGTAAGACCAATGGAGAGGAAATTAAAAAAGAACCACCTGAGAATGGAGATAAAAGTGAAGAGGACGCAAAAGATCCAGCATCTTTTCAATCTTCATTATGGCCATGGGATAGTGTTCGAAGCAAATTGAGGTATTCCTTCTATAATAACAAATAATACATAATATTCTATTTCAATGAATTTATCATTTTAGGAATGCTCTAACAGAGGTATGTGTATTAGCAGATGTCCTTACAATAGCAAAAGAAAAACATTATTTAGTTTTGGATCCTGTACCTCAAGAATCAATTGAAGTAAAACCTATGGTACAAGTATATGCTAGAAAAAAAGCATTAGCAGGTGCTGCTTCGGTTCTCATGACGGGAGCAGAAAGACTACGAAATAGTCAAAATGAATTAGCTAGGAATCGGAATACACCAGATTTTCACATTGAATTGTTAAGATTAAGACAAAATTGGCGCTTAAAAAAAGTATCCAATTCTATAATTGGAGATCTTAGTTATAGAACAGGTAATTTCTTTGCTGTTTAACTTTTATCTATAATTACTTTTCAACATATTATTTTTCTGACAAAAATTAATTGCAGCTGGCTCTAAGTATACTCAGACAGGTATGTTTGAAGTAACCAAAGCGGAAGAAGAAGAAAAACCAAATGGTAGTCCTCCTGCTTCACCTAATTCTAGTAGTAATACAACAGGACAATCTCATGGTCCATCCAATTCAAAAGCATCTGCATTGCGTGTTACTATACCTAGTGAATTACAAGGAGTAGCTTATATTGAAGTATTATGTCAGAAAGGTAGATAATATTAATTTAATATGTCTATAATAATTTTTTTTTTTTTTTTTTTTTTTTATGATTTTGATTATATTCGTTTAGAAAATCATCATTATGTATTTTAGATCAGGAGGATTTGTGTAGTGCTAACATTAGTTTACTTAATAGTAGTGCACATAGTTCCAATGCAGATATGCATTGGCAACAGAAATTAGAAGCAGCCCAAAATGTTTTATTCTGTAAAGAACTATTTAGTCAATTGGCAAGAGAGGCTGTACATTTGCGTGCACCAATTCCGCATATGGTTGTTGGGAATCAAATTATGGCTACTGTAACTATTATGTTCTTTACAATTATTTAATTACAAATTCGATTATGGGAAGTATAAAATTTATTTTTTCATCAGGTGCTTCCAGGAATACAACTGATCATAGGATTGTGTCATAGTACTGGGAATGACAAAAAACCAACCGCCCCTCCACCTCACAAAACTGATCACGACCATGTATTAGAACATTCCTTGCATCAGTTGCTACGTGAAGTACATCATAAAAATACTCATCATCCATTTCCTCATCCTTCATCGGGTCCTCTTGGACCTAGTAAACGCCGATGTTTGGCTGGTCCAACAGCGGCAGATAGATATGAACTTCTAGAAATGTCAAAGAGTCAAACATTACTAGAACAAATCATTCAACAAGCTCAACACTTTTTCATGAGATTACGTACTGAATATGTTCTGGACACAATAGCAAAAGAAGTTAAGGATCCTTTAATTGTATCTCATTGGATGGCATTAAATTCACCTACGCAGTCATGTGTCAAAATTAATATATTAACACACGGATACGACAGTTTATATCGTACTTCGTTGATCGTTCATGTAGGAGAAAAATCACTTAAATGTGTCTGTAGAGATGGCAGAGTAATGCATATGAGTTATGAACCTCAGGAATTAAGAGATTTAATTTTTTGTCAGGTTAGTTTCTTAATATTACTTATTAATCTCAACTTATCAATGTAGAATTATACCACACATACACACACTCACACACAGAGACAGATTTAATGATATAATGTATTTAATACTACGATTACTTTAGATATATCAACATCAAATAACGGCAGTACAATCTTTAGCAAAATGTATGGGATGGCAACTTTTGGGAAATAGTTCTCATCTGGGTTTAGGTGCAGTTGAGCCTTTAGGAAATGCAAGTAGTTGTATTTTAGCTTCGCCAATCGGTGACAGGTAATTTATAATTTATATACTCCTGAAATTATTTCTAATAACAATTGTTATGTGGTTCGTACTTGTTAATTTCAGAATGATAGCTGTAAGATGTGAACCCCAAACAGGAGTACAAGTGGCAATTGCACATTCTCCTAGAAAAGATTTCTTTCCAGGACAATTAGTGCGAGAAAGAAAATGGGAAAATTTAGGTGGTTCTTTTAAAGAAGTTAGATGGGATAAGATGGAAGGAAAAAATTTTTTGAATAAGATGGAATTGCTCATGGCTTCCTTAACAAGTAGTTCATAGACGTGTAATACAAAAAAGAACTCATTTGTAGTTCTACACTTCACAGGGTGCAAAATATACAGATCATATTATTTTAAGCAATTGTACAAAGTATTATATTTCGTAGATTTCGATGCAATATATTCCTATTTCTGAAAATGCAAGATAATGTTAATAATTGAAAAGTTTTTAAAAGCAGCTTCTCTCGAGCAATTGCAATGGTGTAGCATATTTTAAATTTCAGTATACTTATTTTTTAATGTTTATACAGTGAACTTTTTATTAAACAGACTTTATAAGATAATATTGAATATCAACTTGTTATATTTTTTATGTATGATATAAAAAAGAATAGAGAATTCTGAGAGTGCTGCTCTTCAAAAAGTATAGTATTTATAAAGTCAATATTTTTGTAATACTTAATTTTACGATATTGAGATAGAGGTTCTACCAAATTCTTATTAATCTAAGTATACTCTCATATACTTAGTTCGTATGTAAAAAGTTATTATAGACGTTATATATTAAATAATTATTCATTTGTGTATTGAAGCATCCAAGGACTAGTTGTGATATTAATAGTAAAAAAGTATACATGGCAATTTGATCTCTAACTTCTGAATGACAGATAATATTGAATATGCAGTGGCAAATGGTTTTTATACAATGAATTGATTTGTTATTTTATTAATTAAAAAAATGAAAATAACAATGATGTTAAGTTTTTTCTTTTCTTATTTTTCTTTGGTTTTTCTTTTTTATTTTTTTCTTTTTTCTCTGGAAGATAGTGATATACAAAAAATATCTTAATATTTTTATGAATTTTATGTACATTACGCATTTATTTGATTTCCGAGATGGTAGTAAGGAATAGATCAATGCACCTGTGATTGTACAAAAATGGTTTTTATTTGAATCACACAATATATGAAATGTAATATGAGTGGGGTTAATAAACTACTGAGATATGACATGTCGTAAATGCATTACGATGCGATATATAACATGATCCAGTAATAATCTAAATTGCATTTTTAACAAATTATCTTATATATAAAATCAATGAACAATTCCTTATTTATATCGCGTCTTTTGTATACCATATTTAAGTAATAGTTTGTTTTTAAACTTTTGCATAATATAATCTGTATCATTATATTATACATATTAAATACACAAAACATACATTCATACAATCACACACATTATAGATATTAGTTTTCTTGAATGAATATGCTGTACTCTATATCATATAACTAGATTTTAAATTAAAACATTGTCTTTGCTCTACTGCAGTTTGAACAAGAACTACAGCATTATCATTGGATTAAGGGACGGACTAGCAATTTTACCAAAAAACTTAATGCTAGAGCGTACCAAGTAAAATAGATCCGATTATCTAAAATAGTTCTTAAAACAGAAATTTTCGAAGAATTCAATGAAGTGTATTTACAATTTGATTGTGGTTCTCGATGCTTTCATTTATTTTTAATCATTTTTTTTTCGAGTATCTAATAAGTAACTAGAGATCAAAGAATTAAATTTTATTCCATATCCATTCCTCTCATTGACTTGTACTCATTTTTGTAAACAGCCGTTTTGTTAGTTATTTATTAAGAAATCAAATGTATCATATCCAGACTTTTATTCTTATAAAAAATGAAATATTTGTTCTTTACATCTATATCTTATTAGCCAAGTGCTCGTTACATAAGCTCTTAATTTTTTATAAAACACTGAGCTATATTCCGCATCTTTCCACCTGCGACCTTAAAGGCAAAAGCCGCATTAATAACTAATACAATATAAGCAAATGAAAGACTGATTGCATAAAATTGTTGTACATTTAATAGGGTCATGCAGGAGACAAATAAATGTGATCCTACGACCCATACGATTTGTCCCCATTTTTGCCTATCAATAGCAGCAAAGAAAATAACACCCCAGAACGTATGAAGTAAAATGAAGCACAAAGTGGTGGATGCTGATACGATGAAGAAGTATTCTGTACCATGTCTGATACCCATGGTTCCAGGACCAACTGCATCTGCTAATACATTGACTAGAGCAAAAGCTCCACTCATAAAACCGAAGCCTAGGCCACAAACATATGCAAATATATGTCTGCTATCAGCTACGTGTGTTGTGGTTACTTTTTCTAAACCTCTTTCAGCTTTACGTAATACCCAGTATAAAAGGTACCTAACAATTTATAAAATCAATTAGTTTCACGATTGTATGAAAAAATAAAAAATATGCGAAAATGAGATAAAAAAAGAAAGAAAGAAAAAATAAAAAAAAATGAATCTTTTGGTATCTTATTACCTGAAAGTTTCTTGGAATAATACAGAAAATACTAATCCAAATGCAAGATGATTTTGAAGTGGAACAACAGCATACCAAAGCACAGATGATAAAAGTAATGAAATAAGCCAGAAAAAGGCACTGGCAATTAATATGATAATTTTTATTGGATCATTAGCTATAGTAAATGTGAACATGGCTAATGGAGGTCCAAAAGCCAAGAAAGCACAACCAAAAAAATCCATAATCGTCATCTTTAGGATGAATGCTTAATCGTGTGCTTATTCTTTGTCAATTGACCTTTCTCCAAATGCTAACTGCTTCTAACCCTACACAGCCTTATTATGGCTCGGATGTCTACTTTTTGTGGGTGCATTTATTGCGTTACTACAAACACAATTTTTAAGTTTGACATTTCAGAATATACTTAAAAGGTTAAGTATGACCTTGCTCAACAATCTTTAGAAATCGCGCTACTGATTAATGGAAGGAACTTTGAATGAAGTACATCGAGATAAACCTGCACTGCAATCGATAGCTTATCGATATTTTTTAATTTGTAATGATAAACGACATTCTCGATTTTCTTAAACTTATTAATTATTTTTAACGAGAAGTAAATTTACATAGATTTTAATCGATCTATATATTATTTTAAATTATTAATCATTTTTATTAAATGTGCAAAAAAAATTTCGAAAATCGAGCCAAAACGAACCTCTGCTAGTTATTATTTCTTTTATAATTAATACGATCACATAATTTTGCACTCATTTAAAAATATATCTATATAAATATAAAGATTGAATCTTATAAAATGTTTGTGTCACAGAAATATACAAAAAAGAATATAAATAATAAGAATAATTACAATATACATAAAATTATATTAAATATTTTCGAATTTACTGTCTTAAAAATTAACCAATCGAAACAAATCGCTACTGCGCATATACAAATTTTCTTTTTATCAATATAACCTAATAATGTACTTGATGTATTTTTATTTAACCGGTAATAAAAGAGGTTATACAAAGTTTATATAAAATATTTGATTTTTTTATCTTAATGCAAACATTTGTATAATATATAAATCAATATTAACAAAAATTTATTTTTTATTTCAATACACAAAACATATTAATACTCTTTCAATATGGTATCGTTTTTAACTGATGTGTTAATTACAGCAGGTAACTTTCAAAATTTTCTGCTATGATAATAGAGAATCAAATTTAATTGAATATTTCTATTATGTTTAATGTTTTTTTTTTTTCTTTTCTTTTTATATAAATAGGGCAAGTTGAAAAGCTCAATCTTCGTGAAAAAATTTCTCAAATACAGGAGGATATAACAAAGCTAAAATATGATGTCAAAGATTTCATGGATGATAATTATATTGAATTTTCATCAAAACTAACAAAAAATCAACGTTTAGTTTCTAAAGCTGAAATACTTACAAAAGAAATGAACGATTTACAAAAAAGAATAGATGATCAGGTAGATTTATGACTACAAAATAGACAATTAAACGTATGTTGTTTTAAGTGATATATAATTTTTTTAGATCAAAGTAGAATTATCTGGGTCCATAAAGGAATTAAAGAATCTTTCACAAGCGTTGAAAGAATCAAATCTTTGTCTTCACTTATCTAACCAATTATTATCTCTGGACGAATGCATTAAGTTGATAAAACAATATCAAGAAGAACAGCGATACGTTGATACTGCTAAAAGCTTATGCACAATGCAGAATTTATTGGACAATCCTGAAAGTGATTTACAAGATCTTGATATTTATAATGCCATTAAAGAGGAATATAAAAATTTACATGATTCATTTTTATCTCATGCTTCTTTGCTTTGGGATGAGCGTATTTGTTGGACTGGTTTAGAAAATAATAAGAATGAAACAGTCGTTACACTTCATATTAAGAATAAACTTGAAAACATAGAAGACTTAATTTGTGGTTTGCATTACGTCAACAAACTTTCTGATCATTTGGATCAATTTTCAGAAACAATAATGAGTCATATAATTCAACCGATTATCAATGAGCATTGTTCAGTTTTTGTTTCAAAAAAAAATATATTCACCATTGAATATATTGATAGAAAACAAATACCAGTTTATAAAAGTGTCCTGCATAATTTAAAATTATTATTTAGATATCTTCATGAACATTTTAATGTTATAATAGATGATAATCAGACTTTACTTATGAAAATGCAGCCACATATGTTAGAACAATTAGCAGAAAGTCTTACAATGAATTGCATAGCTAGAACTATTCCTAGTTCTAGCACAGAATTAAAAAATTTTGAACCAGTAGTTGAAGAAACTAATAACTTTCAAAGTTATTTAATAGAAATAGGTAAAAAAAAGTTCTCTTCTCAAGTTTATATGAATGTAATATTAATATAATTATTTAAATGATAATAACTTCATAGGATTTATCACAGAAGAAAACTTATTCTTGAAAGAATACACTGATAATATTGACAAACTTTTTATTGATAAAATATGTCAAGATTTAATAGTAAAAGCCAAAAATATTATCAAGAAAGATCTTCATGATTCAATTAAACACTTACCAGAGGTAAATTTCACTAAAACTTTAATGATTCGAATGTACTAAAATTGTTGCTATTAATTCTTAGACTCCATTAAAATTTCCAAATGATGAATTAGAAAGTGAAGGCGTATCAATTCACAGATACTTAAATGAATCTTCTTTTCAACTACCATCATGTCAAATAAGGTATTTAATATTATAAATTTCCATTAAATTGTCAATTAATTCGTCATTTATAATTAATTTGAAAAGAATCTTTTTATAGCAAAAGTGCGAAAGAAATACTAGATCTTGCAAGAAGTATTTTGGATGAGGCATGTGACAGTTCAGATGCTTCTGCAGTCAGACTGTTTTATACATGTAGAAATGTATTTGAAATGTATGCAGGTCTAGTACCTGAACATCACAAAAAATTTTTAGAGACAATTCCACAGCAAGTCGGTAAGAATTGGACAAATGAAAAGGATTCCAATACAAGACAAATAAATTAGAATGTATCTATTGGTCACTAGACATTACAACTGTTCTTAGCTCTATTCCACAACAACTGTATGTATCTTGCACACCAACTACTCACATTGGCACATGAATACAGGGATAAATTGCCCAGATCATTGCAACAGCTTAACTTAACGTTTACTGATCAAACACTGATACTACGCAATGTCGGTTCTGAATGTTTCCTAGAGCACATGAGATACCAGAGAGATATTATTATAGATATCCTCAAAGAGTCAGGTCAGTCGTAATCAGCTCCAATGTAAATAATATAATTTTTAAAGACAATTTATAACAATCGAAACTGTAAATGTAACTAGGTTTAGCAGCTCTAGGTCAAGTTTCTGAATTACCTTCGTCAACTGAACGTGCATTGAGACAATGTATCAGACAATTAGAATTGTTGAAGACCGTCTGGTTAGATGTTCTACCTGTCAATATTTATTGCAGAGCTGTAGGCAAGTCTTAATTTCTTTTTTGTTTCGTTTGCTAATATAGTTAGTATAAATTTAAAAGCCTAACTTACCTCGCGTTTTTGCTGATATTTCTGACAGGATGCATTGCTAATTCTATGGTTGAAGATTTAATAATAAGAGTTACATCCGTTGAAGATATACCTGCTGATATAGCTTCTGACTTAGTGATAATGTTCAATACAGTAGCAACACGAACGCCAATGATATTTCCAGTAAGTCGAGTGATCAAATTTATATTCTAGGATTCAAAAATAATAAAGATAATTTTCATTCGAATTTATTTTATTAACTTGTTTATTATACCACAACACTGTTAAGTAGTCATGTGTGATTCTGCGATCAAAGAGTTGATATAGATAGAGTTGTTCCATCAACTTGTTCCTGTAAAAGTGAAATTATAAGAACATATGCGGGGGCTGATTATGTATAAATTTGACAAGAACACTTTTTTACTTTTAGGAATCTGAGGAGATAGCACAGTATGCACGAAAATGGAAAAAATTCTTAGAACTTATTAAAGTCCTTGGTGCATCATTGAAAGAGATCGAAATTAGATGGGCAAGTGGGAAAGGTCCTCTTGCAAAAGAATTTACAGCTATTCAAGTAAAACAACTTATTAGAGCATTATTTCAAAATACAGAAAGAAGATCAGTTCTCTTAGCTTCTATTAAATAATACAATACTGTATTGATATGTTATTAATAATCAGTGGAGAAAGAAAATTTATTTATATTTTATGCATTTCATCTCACTTAACAATTTTTTCTTTTTTAATACTTTCCTTCAAGACTTTTTTTTATAATTTGATATGTATATTTTTTGTTTTCCTACATTTATACATAGCGACGGGATTAGAAACACTTCAAAGCGCTTCGAATGTGTATGTATATATATATACATATATATACACACAAAAAATTCGAAATTTAAAATTGTTATATAGGTCTTAATGAAGTCTTCATACATCTCAAGTTTTGTTTTACCATTTTCGTTATTCTAATTCGATTTTTGTCTCTTTCTGTGTGCAATATATCGGGAACCGTTCATTTTTGTTACTTATTCAGTAATAAGATCTTATTTAAGATATATTTTAATCTACTTTCTTTGATAAAAATTGTATTTCCTGACTAATAAAAAGAAATCAATATTCGTGCTATTTACTGTAAGTTTTAAAATAACTTAAATAAATGTATTTATTCAAACTTTCCGAACTTGCTCTAATATTTTATATCAATGATATTGTTTGAACAAAAGTAATCAAACAGTATGAAAGATATTGAATACTTATAATGCTTCCAAAACTTACTGATATTTTTTAAACCTTTAAAAGCTTTGATTCATTTTCGAAGTGATTCGAATTTGTTGCCATATATATGACATAAATTCAAAGCAATTCGAAGTGTTTCAGATTCCATCACTAGTTATATACGTATATTCTTTGAATGTCATATTACGTGGCTAACTTTCATAAGATTAATTTCACATATATGAATATAAGTTCTTGACGTCTACAATACTTTTTCTGTCTTTCACGTTGTAATAAATCCTTGTAAGCTAATAATATAATCTTGTGTAAGAATATTTTTATATGTAATAATAAAAACTAATTGATCAAACAAGGCATTGAATGTAAATTAATGGTGTTGGTTTGTATAATATTATAGTAAGAAAGAGCGAGAAAGAGAGAGAGAGAGAGAGAGAGAGAGAGAGAGAGAGAGAGAAAGAGAGAGAGAGAGAAAGCGCGCGAATATAATGATATAAAAAAAAGGTAAAATTGTAACAAGAATTTCCAAAAATAGTATTTTTCATACAAAATGTTTTTCAGTGAAAAAAATATACAGCAAGTTAAAAATTGCATAACATATTACTATCAATAGTTTTCAATCTTCATCAAGAATATACTCTTATATGAGTTGTATTTCAAATATCAAATTATTCTGTTTTAAGTAATTAATTAAACCTATATATATCTGTGTTTATTACGTGTGCGTGCAATCTCAATTTTATACATATTCATAAATAAATCTACACACATATAACTACCAATACGCAAGCTGCCTCCTACAATTTAAAGTATAAACAAAATGAAATCAAATAAAAATGAGTATATATATATATATAAGAATGTCAATTTGTTAAAAACTAATAACATTATGTTGTTGTAAAAATAAAATATAAATAATTTTTTTATCTAAAATACTGGTTTCTTTTTTTTTTTTGTATTACATATTTTATATTTTAGAATAACAGAAAAATAATTTAAGAAAAGTAAAATAAAAGATTAAGCATTTTTATGTAATGTTCGCTATGGATAAAAAAAAAATATATATATTGTTTAGGTTTTGCTTAAAGGAAGTTATTATAACATAACTCGAATCTTTGATATATTAAATATTCTTGAAATTTTTGATTTCATTCAATTTCAACAATACCTATACTGACAGCATCGAATTTTCAAATGGAATATTTTGTAACTTGTAATCAGAAATATATATATATATATAGAGAGAGAGAAAGAGAGAGAGAGAGAGAGTGAGAGAGAGAGAAAGAGAGAGTACGAGGGTCATGTAACTGACCAAACTTTGAGATAGATTTATACTCATATTTATAATTCAAAGGCACTTGCGATATCTGAATTTGATAAAGATTCAGACTTCATTTTGAAATTTTCCTTAGAAAGGAACTAAAGGGAAAACAACGAGAGAAGATTTTCATTGGATATAGACACTGAGAGAGTAATCAGGCAGACAGGCAGACAGGCAGGCAGGGTGGCGGGCAGTAGTGAGCGCAAATCATTTAATACGTTTCCAATTCCAAGTCATGTACAGTCGAGGTAAAACATTACCGTAATTTTATCATTTTATCTTTCAGAGTCCGAAAAAAATAGAAGGAGACGCTCATAGATGCTTCCAAATGCAGGACTGTTTATGCACATATATTGCTAGAAAGAAGCATAGAGTATAGCCTGCGATATCGTCTCACAATCTCGTAGTTTTGATTGCACACACTATCTGTGTATCAAAATTTTTTGGGGCCAGGACTATTTCTTTGTGCATTAGCACGATAGGCCATATACGAGCAGCAGTTTGCATTTGGTTGTATTGCGCATAGGTTTTTTTTTTTTTTTTTTTTTCCCTTTTGGACCTATATAAAAACGTTTCTACACGCACGATCATAAGCAAGATTTTAACTAGATATATGAAGACTGTACTCAGAATTACCATCAATATACTGGAAAACGAGAGTTTGGAAAGACTGTATTCACGCAGAGACGCGGTATCTAATTATACAAAATTCATGGTTACTATAACAAGCTTAATTTATCTCCATTCTTCACTACCTTCAGGCAAGTAGAAAAAATGCAAATATGTTTCTAAACTTGCATAAGTACCATGGATGTAACTATTAAACAAATTTAATCTATGACCCATGGTGTATGTAAAAAATGTACCTTATAAAATATAAAGAAATTGGGCATATTTTGCCAAGAGATAAATTGGAATTCACAAATAATTATAACTCTTATGAGTTAAGGCTCTAAATGCCGACAGATAGAGTCTTATCTTTCTCCCCGTTTCATATCGAGCATAGAACTTTTACAGAATCTTATGAACTGTTAATTAAGAAAAGTGGCAACGACCACAATCTGTCACATCAGATCATATAATGCAAATATATTTTGCAGCATAAACTGCAGTGGTCGTTCTTGTTTATATACACGTCGCTGCGTAGATTGGATAGAAATGTAGTCGTCGAGGCGGGTGGGTGATTGGCCCGCAGTTCAGATTGGCAACGCAGCGTAGTTCTTTTATGTGCATTCACGTAGATGACGATGACTGTGAACATGGAAGTGCAAAACAGGATGTCACATTATTTTCGCCATTTATGGCGTATGACTCCCACTGATTAAGAGTCTTTAGTCTCTCGATATATATAGATATATATAGATATTTATATATATATATATATGTATATATGCATGCAATAACTTAATTTTTCAGAGCTAGCGATCAGAGAGCCTCTTCCTCATGCATTTATGCTTTCGATCATGTATGCTCACTTCATCAAAATTTAATAAAAAAATTTACTAACATTTGACAATGAGTTTGCGCAAATAAAAACTATAGTAGAAAAGGATTAAAAAATTTCGATTCTTGTTATAAATATCTACATTACAATTTTGCACGAATCCGAGTAAAATAATTTTTTCAAGATAGAGAAAGAGAGAGAGAGAGAAAAAAAAAAGAAAGAAAAAAAGAAGAAAAGAAAAATAGAGTATAAAATATGTTGTCACATCATAAATATACAAAAACAAAATAAAATCATTTAAAATAGATTTTTCATAATGCCTATTATGAATATATCTTTTTGTTAATGATTACAGATTCTTGATTTACACGTTGATCTATTTATTATTTACCTATAGTAAAACTTTTGAAATAATTACGAAGTATTGAAAAATCTAAAGTCGACTGTACCTGAAAGATATGCAGATGTGACATTGTAAATTTGCAATTTACTTATGGCAACATTTGCTATAAATCTTAATATCGAAAGGAATTCACCATATATATATATATTCCCTTCCCAATATTTAAATTAAACATTATTGAACTCGTGCAGATGATAATGATTCAACTTAAAATCATTTTACGAAGACTGGGTATCATTAGTACCTGCCACGGCCAGCCGGAGAGCGGCTTCGGTACCTCGATGTGCTGGTATCCTTGCCAGTGTAGTATTCCATGCCAGTGTCTCCGCTAGTAGCACCGTAGGCATCTTGCATATATCCATCTCGAGTAACATACCCACCGGTACGATTGGACATATAATCTTCTCCATAGCGTCCTCTACCTCTACTTCCACCACCCCTGCCTGCATAATAGCTGCCCCCATAATCTCCATATGTACTGCCTCCTCTGTAACCCATACTAGCACCACCCCGAGAACCGAAATCCCTACCAGTAGTACCACGAACACCTCTGAATCCTATACCACCCCTACCTCCGCCACGACCTCTACCACGTGAAATTTCCACTTTTAACTTGACACCCATTATTTCTGTGCCATTCATACTATTGCATGCCAATTCTGCTTCATTCATATTCAGAAATTCGATGAAGGCAAAGCCTGGAGGATTGAAGGCCACCCAAACCTTGTTAAGCTTGCCATATTTTTCAAACTCCATCTGTAGATCTTCTTTTTTGATGCTCTCATTGAGTCCACCAACGTAGACACGAGTATAGCCCTCCGGAGTCATTTTATATCTAAAAAAGTTATTTTGTAGCATGGAAGAAATGAGAAGACTTTATAAATTTCATTCGTTCAAAATCAATATAACTCAAACAAATCATATATATATTTGTTAAAATATCATTGTATAAGCTCATGTATTATTCAATTATGATTCATTTCATTGTCCTTAAGTAAAAAAACTATAAAGACAATTATTTTGGTTAATATATACTATCTAATTACCTTCAAACATGCAACAAATGCAAATAAATATGTATCTATAAAGAGGCAATCAATATCAAGCATAATATTTACTGTACAACGAGTAATACACGTTTTACACAAATTGATAATTTCTTTTTTTTTTTTTTTTTTTTTTTTTTCTATCCAAGTACACGAAGGATAATCATTATATGCAACGCGTCCATCGAAGAACAGCCGAAGGAAAACAAAGACTATGATAAAGTACCTTTGTATGTCAAAAAAATGTTGTGATAACCTATCTTAACATATTATCGTAATCCGATTTAAAAAGGATTTCGAAATATATAATATAATGCAAGATATTAAAATAAGACTGGAAAATAAAACAAATATGTACATGAGTCGGAATACATGACTTTACGCGCCAATAATTTTGAAGTTTATTTTCCCGCTGTATCAATAAAGTACTTACCCTTTTCACTTTCTTCTTAATTTATCTTGATAAAACACGATATTAAATGACGATTTTATTATTATATAAATCACTGTATCAAGAAATATACAGGTACGGCGGCAGAATGATGCACACGACGGAATCAATAGAAGCGAATCAGTAGGGGTCCACAGTGCACAGAAACTATATCCGACGCCTCTGCGTCTCCAACCCAGACGCCCAAAATTTTTACAAATGGTTACCGATCAGTTTGTATTTGCTACCGTTAATACGTTAAATATAATAACCCTATAAAAATATCTAATTTCTCTTATTATTCGAAATAATAATTATGTTTTATTTATTTATTAATGCGTCTCTTTTTATTTTAAGAAAATTATAACATTTTATTACATTTTTATTGTACTTATTTAATTCAAGTGATATTAACAAGTTGTACTAGAAGCCATTTCTAGTTGCAATAGAAGTGCTATCTATCAGAAAATTTCGAAACTGTTCTATAACCATTGGCATATATTTATTATTTATATATTTTTATTAATATTTAATAAATTGCATACACACATATATATAACATATATTATATATATATATGTTATACACGATAATTGAAATTATTCAAATTCTTCAATATCATTAATAAAGTATATAAACGAAATTATACTAATATTTCATTTAATATAAAATTATATAATGTTTAATGATTTCTTTTTTGTTACTTTTTAATTCTGTATTAACATAATTATTCAGACAAAGAAAATATGGTAGCCTTTATGTCGTCAAGGAAGAACAAAAGGGTCCAGGTCCTATAATGAATTACATTTATCCCTAGATTCCAATCAGGTTTTCTTATACGTTGATTAATATAGGTTTAGTAACATTTTTTTTTATACTTTATTTTTAATAATTTTTAGGTACTTTTTGTTGTAAAAAAATGTACGTATCATGCTTTCTATATAGAATTAAAATATATACTTTAAATGCTATTATAAAAAGAAAATCTTTCGTAGATGAATTGAATTTCATTGTATCATCCAATCAACGTCGATTTATGTTACTCAATTCATAGTAATTGGTTGTACTAAGTAATCATACTATCATTGGATAATATATGAAGAAATAATAATTTTTGTAAAATTACGATTTTCATTAAATTAAAGAATTTAATATCGAAAGAAAATTTCACTGATATTTTAATAATAATTAATAATTTTTTCAAGTAGTTTCCAAAATTTGATAACCACGAATTTTATATGGTATAGAGTTGAACACAATGAAACGTATTGTTCATTTATTATGTTTATGTGTAATTAGTTCAAACATCTTTTACATTATATTCCCAAAGTATTCAACGTTATAATAATGTTATGTTATAATAGTTTTTTTATATACTAAATAAATATTATGTGCGCAATTTCAGTCGTAACTTTAAATATGTAAACAACAATGGCGTTTTCCGTGAACATTTCGGTAGAAGCACCGATAGAAAATCAAATTCAAGAAATCACTTATGATGGGCAAGAAATTTATCAGGCGTATGTTATAAATTTATAAATTATACCTATGTTTAAAATAATGTTTTACTTATGACGTTAAATGCTGTTATAAAATCTATATGTTTACGTTAACCTTAACTCGACTAATTTCAATATTACAGACCTCTTACATTGTCGGAAAATTTGGCAAAAATTGCCCAAAAGATAGATTTTAGTAAGACCAATGGAGAGGAAATTAAAAAAGAACCACCTGAGAATGGAGATAAAAGTGAAGAGGACGCAAAAGATCCAGCATCTTTTCAATCTTCATTATGGCCATGGGATAGTGTTCGAAGCAAATTGAGGTATTCCTTCTATAATAACAAATAATACATAATATTCTATTTCAATGAATTTATCATTTTAGGAATGCTCTAACAGAGGTATGTGTATTAGCAGATGTCCTTACAATAGCAAAAGAAAAACATTATTTAGTTTTGGATCCTGTACCTCAAGAATCAATTGAAGTAAAACCTATGGTACAAGTATATGCTAGAAAAAAAGCATTAGCAGGTGCTGCTTCGGTTCTCATGACGGGAGCAGAAAGACTACGAAATAGTCAAAATGAATTAGCTAGGAATCGTAATACACCAGATTTTCACATTGAATTGTTAAGATTAAGACAAAATTGGCGCTTAAAAAAAGTATCCAATTCTATAATTGGAGATCTTAGTTATAGAACAGGTAATTTCTTTGCTGTTTAACTTTTATCTATAATTACTTTTCAACATATTATTTTTCTGACAAAAATTAATTGCAGCTGGCTCTAAGTATACTCAGACAGGTATGTTTGAAGTAACCAAAGCGGAAGAAGAAGAAAAACCAAATGGTAGTCCTCCTGCTTCACCTAATTCTAGTAGTAATACAACAGGACAATCTCATGGTCCATCCAATTCAAAAGCATCTGCATTGCGTGTTACTATACCTAGTGAATTACAAGGAGTAGCTTATATTGAAGTATTATGTCAGAAAGGTAAATAATATTAATTTAATATGTCTATAATAATCTTCTTTCTTTTTTGTTTTTTTTTTTTTATATGATTTTGATTACATTCGTTTAGAAGATCATCATTATGTATTTTAGATCAGGAGGATTTATGTAGTGCTAACATTAGTTTACTTAATAGTAGTGCACATAGTTCCAATGCAGATATGCATTGGCAACAGAAATTAGAAGCAGCCCAAAATGTTTTATTCTGTAAAGAACTATTTAGTCAATTGGCAAGAGAGGCTGTACATTTGCGTGCGCCAATTCCGCATATGGTTGTTGGGAATCAAATTATGGCTACTGTAACTATTATGTTCTTTACAATTATTTAATTACAAATTCGATTATGGGAAGTATAAAATTTATTTTTTCATCAGGTGCTTCCAGGAATACAACTGATCATAGGATTGTGTCATAGTACTGGGAATGACAAAAAACCAACCGCCCCTCCACCTCACAAAACTGATCACGACCATGTATTAGAACATTCCTTGCATCAGTTGCTACGTGAAGTACATCATAAAAATACTCATCATCCATTTCCTCATCCTTCATCGGGTCCTCTTGGACCTAGTAAACGCCGATGTTTGGCTGGTCCAACAGCGGCAGATAGATATGAACTTCTAGAAATGTCAAAGAGTCAAACATTACTAGAACAAATCATTCAACAAGCTCAACACTTTTTCATGAGATTACGTACTGAATATGTTCTGGACACAATAGCAAAAGAAGTTAAGGATCCTTTAATTGTATCTCATTGGATGGCATTAAATTCACCTACGCAGTCATGTGTCAAAATTAATATATTAACACACGGATACGACAGTTTATATCGTACTTCGTTGATCGTTCATGTAGGAGAAAAATCACTTAAATGTGTCTGTAGAGATGGCAGAGTAATGCATATGAGTTATGAACCTCAGGAATTAAGAGATTTAATTTTTTGTCAGGTTAGTTTCTTAATATTACTTATTAATCTCAACTTATCAATGTAGAATTATACCACACATACACACACTCACACACAGAGACAGATTTAATGATATAATGTATTTAATACTACGATTACTTTAGATATATCAACATCAAATAACGGCAGTACAATCTTTAGCAAAATGTATGGGGTGGCAACTTTTGGGAAATAGTTCTCATCTGGGTTTAGGTGCAGTTGAGCCTTTAGGAAATGCAAGTAGTTGTATTTTAGCTTCGCCAATCGGTGACAGGTAATTTATAATTTATATACTCCTGAAATTATTTCTAATAACAATTGTTATGTGGTTCGTACTTGTTAATTTCAGAATGATAGCTGTAAGATGTGAACCCCAAACAGGAGTACAAGTGGCAATTGCACATTCTCCTAGAAAAGATTTCTTTCCAGGACAATTAGTGCGAGAAAGAAAATGGGAAAATTTAGGTGGTTCTTTTAAAGAAGTTAGATGGGATAAGATGGAAGGAAAAAATTTTTTGAATAAGATGGAATTGCTCATGGCTTCCTTAACAAGTAGTTCATAGACGTGTAATACAAAAAAGAACTCATTTGTAGTTCTACACTTCACAGGGTGCAAAATATACAGATCATATTATTTTAAGCAATTGTACAAAGTATTATATTTCGTAGATTTCGATGCAATATATTCCTATTTCTGAAAATGCAAGATAATGTTAATAATTGAAAAGTTTTTAAAAGCAGCTTCTCTCGAGCAATTGCAATGGTGTAGCATATTTTAAATTTCAGTATACTTATTTTTTAATGTTTATACAGTGAACTTTTTATTAAACAGACTTTATAAGATAATATTGAATATCAACTTGTTATATTTTTTATGTATGATATAAAAAAGAATAGAGAATTCTGAGAGTGCTGCTCTTCAAAAAGTATAGTATTTATAAAGTCAATATTTTTGTAATACTTAATTTTACGATATTGAGATAGAGGTTCTACCAAATTCTTATTAATCTAAGTATACTCTCATATACTTAGTTCGTATGTAAAAAGTTATTATAGACGTTATATATTAAATAATTATTCATTTGTGTATTGAAGCATCCAAGGACTAGTTGTGATATTAATAGTAAAAAAGTATACATGGCAATTTGATCTCTAACTTCTGAATGACAAAGAGTAATATTGAATATGCAGTGGCAAATGGTTTTTATACAATAAATTGATTTTTTATTTTATTAATTAAAAAAATGAGAATAACAATGATGTTAATTTTTTTCTAGTCTTATTTTTCTTTGATTTTTCTTTTTTCTTTTTTTCTTTTTTCTCTGGAAGACAGTGATATCTTAATATTTTTATGAATTTTATGTACATTACACATTTACTTGGTTTCCGAGATGATGGTAAGGAATAGATCTATGCACCTGTGATTGTACAAAAATGGTTTTTATTTGAATCACATAATATATGAAATGTAATATGAGTGGGGTTAATAAACTACTGAGATATGACATGTCGTAAATGCATTACGATGCGATATATAACATGATCCAGTAATAATCTAAATTGCATTTTTAACAAATTATCTTATATATAAAATCAATGAACAATTCCTTATTTATATCGCGTCTTTTGTATATCATATTCAAGTAATAGTTTTGTTTTAAACAGATTGCAAACTTTTGCAATCTGTATCATTATATCATACATATTAAATACACAAACATACATTCATACAATCATACACATTATAGATATTAATTTTCTTGAATGAATATGCTGTACAATATGTCATATAACTAGATTTTAAATTAAAGCATTGTCTTTGCTCTACTGCAGTTTGAACAATAACTACAGCATTATCATTTGTCTCAATGGATTAAGGGACGGACTAGCAATTTTACCAAAAAACTTAATGCTAGAGCGTACCTAGTAAAATAGATCCGATTATCTAAAATAGTTCTTAAAACAGAAATTTTCAAAGAATTTAATGTAGTAGTGTATTTACAATTTGGCTGTGATTTTCGATGCTTTTTTTTCAAGTATCTAATAAGTAACTAGAGATCATAGAATTACATTTTACTCCATATCCATTCCTCTCATTGACTTTTACTCATTTTTGTAAACAGCCGTTTTGTTAGTTGTTTATTAAGAAATCAAATGTATCATATCCAGACTTTTATTCTTATAAAAAATGAAATATTTGTTCTTTACATCTATATCTTATTAGCCAAGTGCTCGTTACATAAGCTCTTAATTTTTTATAAAGCACTTTGCTATATTCCGCATTTTTCCACCTGCGACCTTAAAGGCAAAAGCCGCATTAATAACTAATACAATATAAGCAAATGAAAGACTGATTGCATAAAATTGTTGTACATTTAATAGGGTCATGCAGGAGACAAATAAATGTGATCCTACAACCCATACAATTTGTCCCCATTTTTGCCTATCAATAGCAGCAAAGAAAATAACACCCCAGAACGTATGAAGTAAAATGAAGCACAAAGTGGTGGATGCTGATACGATGAAGAAGTATTCTGTACCATGTCTGATACCCATGGTTCCAGGACCAACTGCATCTGCTAAAACATTGACCAGAGCAAAAGCTCCACTCATAAAACCGAAGCCTAGGCCACAAACATATGCAAATATATGTCTGCTATCAGCTACGTGTGTTGTGGTTACTTTTTCTAAACCTCTTTCAGCTTTACGTAATACCCAGTATAAAAGGTACCTAATAATTTATAAAATCAATTAGTATCACGATTGTATGAAAAAATAAAAAATATGCGAAAATGAGATAAAAAAAGAAGGAAAGAAAAAATAAAAATAAAAAATGAATCTTTTAGTATCTTATTACCTGAAAGCTTCTTGGAATAATACAGAAAATACTAATCCAAATGCAAGATGATTTTGAAGTGGAACAACAGCATACCAAAGCACAGATGATAAAAGTAATGAAATAAGCCAGAAAAAGGCACTGGCAATTAATATGATAATTTTTATTGGATCATTAGCTATAGTAAATGTGAACATGGCTAATGGTGGTCCAAAAGCCAAGAAAGCACAACCAAAAAAATCCATAACCGTCATCTTTAGGATGAATGCTTAATCGTTTCCTTATTTTTTGTCAATTGACCTTTCTCCAAATGCTAACTGCTTCTAACCCTACACAGCCTTATTATGGCTCGGATGTCAACTTTTTGCGGGCGCATTTATTGCGTTACTAGAAACACAATTTTTTAATTTGACATTTCATTATGTACTTTTAAGGTTAAGTATGACCAACAATCTCTAGAAATCGTGCTACTGATAAATGGAAGGAACTTTGTATGAGTTACATCGATATAAACCTACATTACAATCGATAGCTTATCGATATTTTTTCATTTGTAAGATTGAACGTCATTCTCGATTCTCTAAAACTTATTAATTATTTTTAACGAGAAATAAAATTACATAGATTTTAATCGATCTACATATTATTTTAAATTAATAATCGTTTTTATTAAATGTGTAGAGAAAAATTGAGCCAACGCTAGTTATTATTTTTTTTGGTTTTATAACGTTGTCAACATTAATGCTATGAAGATTGGCATGAAAAGTGAATGATTCTGATTGGCTTTTAAAAACTGTTTACGTTAAACTGATAGTTTGAAAAGTTATTCAGACAGCGAGTGTCATTCGCTTGCAAAGTGTTTTTATTTAATTGATTAGATTTTTTTTATGATGGTGCGATATGCAGCTCTTAAAGGATTATACGAGTTGGAAAAGACAATTGGTAGCGGGGGTTTTGCAAAAGTTAAACTTGGTATTCATGTTGCAACTGGAGAAAAAGTTGCTATTAAAATCATGGATAAGACAGCCTTGGGCGTAAGGGATTATTTAAATTTTATTGGGATTTATGTAACAATAGGGAAGAAAAAATGAAATATGTAAAAACTTTGAATTTTTAGGATGATTTGCCAAGGGTAAAATTAGAAGTAGAGGCGCTCAAAACTTTATTACACCAGCACATATGCAAATTGTATCAAGTTATAGAAACAGATACTTATTATTTTATGGTAATAGAATATTGTTCAGGAGGAGAATTGTTTGATCACATAGGTGATTGTTCATATGATTTTATTTCATTAATGTTGATTCAACGTTGATTTAATAGAGATAAATGACCAAGAATTAATTTCATTATTTTTACAGTTGAAAGAAACAGATTGACTGAGTCAGAATCTCGCAAATTTTTTCGTCAAATTGTTTCTGCAGTAGCATATTTGCATAGTCTCGGATATGCTCATCGTGATCTTAAACCTGTATGTTTGTTTTATATATATATATGTATATATATATATATTTTTCTTTTTTTTTACATATCAATCATTAGACAAATATAATGAGTTGTACTTATTTATAGGAAAATGTTTTATTAGATAAAGATGAAAATTTGAAACTCATTGATTTTGGTTTATGCGCAAAACCAAAAAGTGGAATGCAATCACATTTGTATACTTCTTGTGGTTCTCCAACTTATGCAGCACCGGAATTGATATTAGGCAAAAAATACTTAGGTTCTTAATAATATTTTTAATTTTGGTTATTTTCTACTTTTATTAAAAAAGAAAAAAAAAGAAAAAAGAAAAAAAAAAAAAATAAACAGAAGTTGTCATAATTATTTTATGGATAGGTTCAGAAGTAGACATTTGGAGCATGGGAGTCATTCTTTATGCTTTACTCTGTGGTTTCCTTCCATTTGATGACAATAGTATAGAGAATTTATACAAAAAAATTTTGGTAAGAATCTTATAATCTTTGTATTTTCCATTTTCAACCATTCTGTTACTTTAAATTTATCTGTTATATTTAGAATGGGAAATATGACGAGCCAGGTTGGTTATCTATTAGCAGCAAGAGATTAATTCGTGCAATGTTACAAAGAGATCCAAAAAAGAGGATAACAATTCAAGAATTGTGCAATCACCCATGGATAACATCAGGTTTCCTTAATCCAATATCATTTGTTCATAGAACTAATGTAAGAATTTTAAAAACAATTTTTTTTTATCCGTATACTAGGCTACTTCAATAAAAAAAGATATTTTGTTACATGGATATGCAGTTTGAGAAAGATGACGATGTATTAAGTACTATGTCAGCAATTTGTGGAGAACATAGTTCAGATATATGGAACATATTAGCTAAAAGTGATAGAACTGATTATAGAACAGCCACATATTTATTACTACTTGATAGAAAATTACGTGGGCTTTCTTTAAAAATATCATCCTCCGCGAAGTCTTATTTCAGGCAGGGCTTGGTATATATTTGTTACTATTTTTTATAACTACATATTATTCCTAATTATTGATATCACATATTATTGTTATATAGACAGGAGTCGATTTACCACAGCATGAAGATGGAATTCATAATTTTATTACAAATTTGGAACACTCTCCTAGAAATAATAAAATAATTAGAAAATCACCCGTCACCAATGACTTTTCAACCAACAAATATAAAACTCCTATTACTGGTTAGTACTTGATTCTACATAGACGTTTTGTTATTTGTGATTTTGTTTTTAAATTGAATTGTATTTTTATTTTTAGATAAAACTGTAAAACAATTTACAGAACCGCAAACTGCTTGTAGAAAAAGATTAAGAAGTAAAGAATCAGACGAGTGTTCTTCCCCTGGTAAGTTCTGTTTTTATTATAAATATATGCAATTAAGTATATATATATATATTTATATATATATATAAATTTATGTATATATATTAACATATTTGTTTTCTTATAAAAAAACATCTTTAGAAAGCTATTTTACTTTTGGTTGTAAAACATACTCTCTGTCTCTGCAATATGTTTTCTAAAGTTGGCTACTAATTAGGTGATACTAACATCTTAATTAGAAACTTTAATGGAAGTTCCTAAGATCTATACATTACAGTAGATATATGTAAAGTGGATAATTACAATAGAGAGAGATAAAGAGAGCGAGAGAGCGAGAGAGAGAGAGAGAGAGGGAGAGAGAGAGAGAGAGAGAGAGAGAGAAATAACACGCAGTTTAGAGTTAAAGGGTTTTCTTTCAGCACAATTTATGTGTTTTATTTTTATTAAACAAATATATCTTTGTGCTTTTTTATAACATGTTTCTTGTAACATGAACATTATCATAATAACTTAAATACTTTTGTTTTAGTGCCAGCAAAGAAGTGTACTGAAAAAAATAAACTTGTATCAACACCTACCAATAACGTACCATTGGAATCTAGGTAAAATCATTGAAATTTTATTTCATTATTAAATTAATACTGATATTTGATTGACAAAATATTTGATATATAGAGATGCACAATCCTCGACGCCTGGAAGTGCAAGAAAAGTTATAATGGGTTTGGAGAGAGGGTTGCATCGTGTTAGGTGCGTTCTTACCCCAAAACGGCGAATCAAAAATGAGAATGTAGATCCCGATCAGCCGACTGTACTTTCTGGAAAAGTACGTATTTTTTCATTAAAAAAGAAAAAAAGAAAAAAAATATATATATATATATATATAAACTTAATCAAATTATTTAAACGATTTTGCTTTATTTTTTGAAGGGTTTGTGCAATGTATCATCAACGTCAAGTGATTGTCCAAAATACGTTTTATCGCAATTACGACGAGCTTTGAGACGTAAAGGAATTATGTGTCATCAAAAAGGGTAAATAAAAGAAAGGATTTATTATTAAAATCAATAAGGAAGTAACAATTAATGAAATGATAAAAATTTTCGTAGTTTCATTCTACAAGGAGAAACGGACGATTGTACCGAAGATGTTAATAATACGAAACCATTTTTATCTAGAAATGCATGTTCATTCGAATTAGAAGTATGTTTATTGGAAGGTATTTCCGATGATAAATTATTAGTCGGTATACGAAGAAAAAGATTGAAGGGTGATGCATGGGTTTATAAACGAGTATGCGAAGAGGTATTAGCTTTGGCAGCTGAAGATATATCTAATGAACAAAAGGATGGTTCTTCGGAATCAAAGTGTCCTATTTAGAAGATTATAAATATTTTCAAATGGATACAGATAATTTTTACGATCTTAAGTACTACACGGTCCAAGATTTGAAGTATTTTGATCTCAGTCAGTGTGTATCGCGATCGCATATACATATATATATATATATACATGTTTGATTTAAAAAAAAGAAAAAAAAAAAAGAAAAAAAAAAGAAAAAAAAAAAGAAAAAAAAAATGAAAGAAAAGGAAAAGAAAAACAATTTGTACATAAATTAAAATATATAATACCCGATCGAGTAAACTTAATATTAATTTTTTTATATCGCTTATTATATATCGCTCGGAATTCTCAGATTTTCTCAACAAAATTATAAATATATTATTAATCCTTAGAAGAACATAATATGATCTTTATGTATGAATAATAGATCTATTTAAAAAGAAGAAGAAAAAACAAGACAAAAACAAAAACAAAAAAGAAAAAAGAGAAGAAAAGAAAAGACAAAGAAAAATACAAAAAATGTAACGACGAAAGTAATTTTCATAAAATGTATTCTATGAAATAACAAGTGTCCTTGTTATTGGCGTTACATTTTATATAAGGATTATTATAAAATATAAGGAATATTTAATAATAAACTGCAGCATATATAATATAAAATTCATAATAAATAAATATATATTTTTAACATTCCAACTTTAACTCGATTTCATCTTCTCTTTTATCTCTTCTTTCAATACCTTCGAAAACAGGAATGCATTCGATACGTTTAGCTGGTATGAACCCTTTGTACCGACGACGCGTATAAAAGGGCACAAAGAATCTTTGAATTTCGCCGACCCTTATCGCGAAATATGTAAAGCCTCGTTTTGATGTTCATAGGAAAGGTATCTAAACTATTGCGGTTCGTTTGAACCTTGGCATCACTGCGGGAATGTAAGTATAGACAGGTGAAGTTATAAAATCACAGAACAACAAATCGATCAGCATAAAACGAAAACGTTTTGTTTTATGGGAAAGGAAAAGACGATCCCTTTATCTTCGACCGCTCGTCGAAACTTCATTCGTCTTCAACTATCGTATTTTCAACTTTATATACCTTATGTATGTATGTACCTACATATTTGCTTGTTCGTGTTCTACGTTAGTCCCGATCGATCGATCTCTTTCTTTGGATCGTTGTAAAACGACGAAACGAAGCTTGAAAATGACCCTTACGTCGGTCGGTGAATATATCAAAGAAGGATTTACAAAGGGTTCGCCGATGAAATTTTTTATTATCTCTTTTAAGGTAAAATATTCTATTTTTTTTTTTAATCACGATATCATTATATACAATACTTTCCAAATGATATATATATATATATATATATATATATATATATATATATATATAGCACCGATACGATAATTTATTTTGTAAAAAGGAATTGGTAGAGAGAAACAAAAAACAAAAAAAAAGAAGAAATATGGAGGAACATCTAAGTACGTAAGCGTATAGTTAATGCAATAGCAGTAGACCTAAGTCTACGGAACATAAATTACAATTAACCGAACGTTGAGAGCTGGCCTATGCGTGCGTGAGACTCTCTAGTATATGCAAGCGTTACTTACTTTAGCCTTGGTCTTTAATTCATCCTGCATTTTATATTTTATCTCGAGAAAGTCTTCGAAATAGAAGAAGAGTTGAGGTATGCATATAGCACGAAGTAATACGGATTATCAATATAAGAATTGTAAATGTATTCCGACATGTTGCTGGTAGAGAAAAATAAAAATGATGATCCATTCTGAGGGATGAAAAAGTTATAGACGAACAAATATATAATAATAATAATAATAATAATAATAATAATAATAATAATAATAATAATATAGCAATAACAATGAATTTTGGAAAATAAAATTTGCATCGTTCTTTAGTAATTATAATATTTTTTTATAAATGATGATGAACCATTTATAGGAAAGAAAATTACAGACAAATAGATATACAATGATAATAATAATAATAATAATAATAATAATAATAATAATATAAATTTAAAAAAATAAACACTTTATACAATTCTTTAAATAATTATAATATAATTATATCTTGTCAATAATTATCAGTAAAACGAGGAAGAGAATATAAATAAAATAGATACGGATAACTATATAAACATTGATAAGAATTAATAAGTGAATAGCAACCGTTACAAACAAGATTCATTTCGTAGTCATGATCGCATCATTCGCATAATGATCATCATCGTAGACTGCGTTAGCCCTTATAAATCTTTCATGAGAATCCGAATCCATTGGCCTCGCTAAGATACACGTTGGTAGAACATATTTATCGGGCGAATACTATTTCTTAACGCATGCTTACCGCATACGGAACGTACGACTACATAAATACGTATACACAAAAACACACATATATATATATATATATATATATATATATATATACATATATATATACACGTATATATACGTAGATACGTCCAGCACTGCCAATTACGGCCGTCGGTTAATTAAGGATTGGGGCAATGAGGCCCAGCGATGTAGTTTCCGTGATAATGATTATCTTCGACGGTAATTGAGTGCATGGCGTCTTGTGGAAGGGATAAGAAGAGATTAAGGGGTGGGGAGAGTAGAAAAGAAAGGGGAAGGTTGAAAAAGAAGGGTGAAGAAAGAAATGAAAAGAAAGAGGAAAGAATATATAACCACCTCCATCTTTCTTCCTTCTTTCTTTTTCTCCTTCGTCTTCTTCTTCTTCTTCGTTTTTTTTTCTTTTCCTTTTTTTTTTTTTCACGCTCGTTCGTGCCTCTTGTTGAATATCGTCTAAGTATAAAGACGATGAAAAAGGTAAGAAGGTACCTCTCTTGAGGCCGTAGAAGGCGCGTGTTTTAGCTTGTGTGCGCGAGCGCGTGTAAGGGTGGCACGCGCGGCGGCTTCTATCGCTTCCGGGCATCAGCGTGATCGCGAGCCGCGGCTAATTGCTCTTTAATGCGAACGAACGAACGAACGAACGAAAGAACGAACGAAAGAACGAAAGAACGAACGAAAGAACGAGCAGAAGCATCTTGTTTTTTAAGATTTTTTAAGATTTATAAACATATATAATACATAAATAAACATTATATATATATATTATATATATATGTATATATATATATTATGTATGTATACACACACGCATATATATATTTTGTATATATATTATATATATATATTGTATTAAATGTATAATGTATGTGTCTATATGTGTGTGCTATTTTTATATACACAATACATACATATATATATATATATATATATATATATATATATATATATATATATGAACATTATACAATAAACAATGAAGATTATACAATATTAAATGTATGTGAATGTTCATATGGAAAAAAAAAATTTTTTATTGTGATAGCCATTAAAAAGGGAAGAAAATTAACGACCGATTTAGACAAAGAAATGATAATCATTTTCATCTTGTTAATATCAATAATCTTGTATTATTGATTGATATGTACAATGTGATATATCAAGATCTATTGATTAAAGTTAGAATAAAATAATTATCTATTATAGATATTATGTTAAACGAATAGCAGATATAAATGATATTACAAATTATATGTTATATATAGATAGTTTCAAATCGAGTCATACATTTTTAATACTCAATGCAATAACATTACCAATTCATATTCATAAAGTAGATATGTATAATACAACTGTGATGCGACTACGTAGAAACGAGGAAAAATCTTAAACTCGGTCACCCTTTTATTTATACATTCATTTCACCCTTTTTTATTCGCACACCGAACAATTTATTATTATTATTAATAATAATAATAATAATAATAATAATAATAATAATAATAATAATAATAGTAACAATAACAATAATAACAAAAATAATAATGAAAATAATAACAGTAACTCGAGTAATCAAGGAAACGTCCTGACAAAAATCGTCATGCGATTTGCACTCGGAAGGAAGGCAAGGAGTGCTAATCATCCGGCTT
>NC_060956.1:2902899-2907899 GCF_910589235.1 Vespa crabro | reverse complement strand
TAGTTCGTACCGAGAGAAGAAAAAAAAAAGAAAAAAAGAAAAAAAGAAACAATGAAAAAGAAAAAAGAAGAAGAAGAAGAAGAAGAAGAAACAAGAAATTACCACGCCAAAATGAATAATCTTCACGTTCTGTTTAATTATTTTAATAACGAAATTCTTGAACACGTGATCGAAGGTATATTATTTAACTTGAAATTCAAACGGTCGATATGTATATACATATGTATATATTTCAAGAATTATAATGATGTTTCAACTTCGAAACTTGCGAAACATTATGCATTATTTTTCTATTAATACGGCCTTTCTTATTTCATCAACGATAATTAATGTTTCAGACAATTATTATTTCGGAGAAATAATAATCATTACAATATCTATATCTATATCTATATATATATATATATATACAAATTATTGCATGTATTCTATGTTATCGAGAATATAAGTAGAAACGTAGAAACATAGTCTTACAATCATTAAATAAGATGTACTTACGAGGACGCGTCAAAGAAATAGAGAGAAAAAAGAGATAGATGGATAGACAGATAGTATGCGACAGAAAAAGAGAGAGAGAGAGAGAGAAGAGAAAGAAAGAGAAAGAGAAAGAGAGAGAGAGAGAGAGAGAGAGAGAAGAGTCTCGTGGTCTCGTAAAAGAAGACGCGGCGCGTGTTCGTGTGTCGTTGCGCCTACGCACCGCGAGAAGATGGACGAGGTAGAGAAGAAGCATAGAAGAAGCGTCAAAGGAGGTGGAGGTGGAGGTAGAGGTGGAGGTGGAGGAGAAGGAGGAAAGCACCACCGAAGAGGAGCCTTTCTGGAAGGAGGATATGATGGCTCGTGGCGTTATGCTCCGCGAACTGTTATGCTCCTCGGGCACCATCGGACCATAAGCGAGGCTACTTCGCTCCCGTACGCTCTCCGTGCAACACGTTTCTCGTTATATCGTTGTAGCATCGGCGTCGAACTTATCAAATCTTTAAGATTTTACCATCCTCTATCGTATATGATTAATACATGTTTTTATATATATATATATATTTACGCGGACTGATGAAAGAAGATCTTTACGATACCAATAGAATTTATCATTCTATTATACGATTTTATTAATACTTTAATAATCATTCTATACAAATATAAATTTCCTTATTACATTCACAGTAAGTGATCAAACGATGATATAATTTGTTACATCGAGTAACAAGGATTAACGAAAGATTCTTTTCGATATCGACAGAACATAAATGATATTATCGATCAATCCTCAAATTCATTTTTACGATCGTTCAATTTATAATTCAATATTATTATGACGTAATTATTAACGATGTAAAGAAATTCAATTGAACGTTGGAAAATAAGAATGTAGAGATATAGAAAAGAGGCATAGTGTTTTTTGTTATCTGGCATAGTTAGTTAGGCGCCAATGGATCTAGGCACGAGCCACGAGTCTGCATCGAATATGCCTCGTGCTCTCTGACCCGCAGTTCCTCTCGGGGTACGGTCTTCCGGAGAAGGAGGAGGAGGAGGTGAAGGAGGTGGAAGTAGAGAAGGAAGAGGAGGAGGTGGAGGCGGTTGGTAGGGGGTGGCAGGGTGGCGGTAAAAGAGGCGAGAGGAGGTAAGAAGAATGAACACACGTAAGAAAGCGGCTTTGGCGGCAACGGTGGCGAGGAGGTAACGCGAGGCTGGCCCCGAACGAGCGAATAAGAAAGTAGTTAAGGCCCCGAGCGCCCGCCGGAGGCGGTTGCACGCTCCGCGACTCGGTTCGAGAGGGAGGAAACGCCTGCCACGCGCTGCCTATCTCCTCTCTCTCTCTCTCTCTCTCTCTCTCTCTCTCTCTCTCTCTCTTTCTCTCTCTATCTTCTTTATAGTTTTATTACACTCCACCTCCATTCTTTTCTTTTTCTTCTAGTTTCTATTTCTCTTTTTGTCAACGTCATCGTAGTTATTGTCGTAGTCCATCGTTACCATCGAATTTCTTCCTTCTATACCATTCTTCTTTCCTTTTCTCTCCTTTTCCTCCTCCTCTTTCTCCTCTTCCTTCTCCTTCTTCTTCTTCTTTTTCTCCTCCTTTTACTTCTACTCCTCCTTTTCCTCTCTCTCTCTCTCTCTCTCTGTCTCTCTCTCTCAACGTCGTCACACTCTGCTTGCCCGCGCACACGATAATTGCTCTCATTATAGTTATTTAAAAAGCTCGCTGCTGCCACCGCCGTCTCCATCGCCACCGTCACCTATTCTTTTCCTTTTCTTTCTTTAATCTCTTTATATGTATGTACCATCTCGCTTAGTCGAGATCGAGTGCCGAGATAAGGTCTGACTCGCGCGCGAGAGCTGTGAAGTCGTGAGGAGGAGGAAGAGGAGGAGGAGGAGGAGGAGGAGGCGAAGGGATAGAGAGGGATGGGGTGGGGGGAGAATGGTCTTCGCTGAGGGACGATCTAGCATCGCGCACGTTCTCGATCGTAAGATTTACTTGCGTTTGTATCGTACAAGATTAAATCTAATTTGTGCCTTCTACAGTTGCCTCACTTCTTATTCTTCTTCTTTTTTTCCTTTTCTCTTCTTTTCCTTTCTTCCTTTCTTCTTCTCATTTTTCTTCTTCTTCCACCTGTTTTTTTTTCTTTCTTTCTTTCTTTCTTTTTTTCTTTGTTTCTTTTTTCTTTTATTATTATTATTATTATTATTATTATTATTATTATTATCCTTTCTTTATTATTATTCGGAGATTTTTATTCAAAACGAGCTGGATATATATTAAGACTTTTTTGATTCATACATGTCTGTTAATTATAATGAACATATATATATATATATATATATGAAATGTTTATACATAATGAGTCACAAAATGATCATATGTTCGTTGAATGACTTTTTTTAAGACGAGTAAACATAAGATATATATATGTGTGTGTGTGTGTGTGTGTGTGTGTGTGTGTGTGTGCATAATATATATAATAATGTAATATATATATGTATAAAAGTGTCGTCATAAACGTTATCTTCTTCATGAAAAATGTTCGAAGAACTTTAATAAATATTACGACGCAACGACCTACGTATAGCTATATCCTCGATTTTATGATTCGATTAAATTATACGAAGTCTCCCGCTAAGCGATATCAGAAGCTCAATGTTTGAAAATTAACGAGAGATCGTAAAGTATAATACATTGAAACAAAGATAGAAAGTATATTTAAAGAGAGCGAGTTACCTGTTTTAACGGTAAACGCCGGTGCGACGATAACGATGGAGGAGGATTATTTGCGTTTACTAATTAGCTCGTAACAAAAGAAATTAAAAAAAAAAAAAAGAAAAAAAAAAAGAAGAAAAAAAAGAAGAAGAAAGAAAAGAGAAGAAATATATAAGAAAATATATAAAGAAGACTTTGTAATCGTAAGAATTCTCACGAGAATTCTGGATAAGTTGGAATCCAAAAGTCATGACTGTGGTTCACGTAGGACGACGGGCCCTTTTAGATTCGCTTCCGCGTTTTATATCCATCTTGAGAGAACACGAGACTCGTACTTTGCGTTTATGCCGAAAGTTCATCGGTCCAAGTTTTCGCTTATCGTTAAGTAACATCGTCCTCACGATTTTTTTCGGAGTACGAATATAGTATACGACGTGCTATGCATTTTTCTACCGGTTTCTTATCGTTAACGATGAGAGAGAGAGAGAGAGAGATAGAGATAGAGAGAGAGAGAGAGAGAGAGAGAGAGAGAGAGAGAGAGAGAGAGAGGGAGAGGGAGAGGGAGAGGGAGAGAGAAAGAGAGAAAGAGAAAGTAGCGAGTCGGTCCCCGTTGACTCGACCAAAAAAGAAAGATCAAAAAAAGAAAAAAGAAAGGAAAGGAAAAGGAAAAGATATCACTTTGATGAGTATCGGGTTGAGTCATAAATAAAGTTCACTTCATAAATGTAACATTTATTTGTCAATAAAATGTTGCTGCTTTTTCTTTTTCCATTTTCCTTTTTTTTTTTTTTTTTTCTTTTTTTTTTTTTTTTTTAATTCAATATCTCGAGCATAAGAGATAGATGATATTTTAAGAGCCACATAATGAAATTTTATTTGCACGATACTTATTCGCATTTATATAAGATTAGAATATATATACATATATATATATATATATATATATGTATATATATATTCTAGATTTATATTCTAGATTATATATTCTAGATATAGACTAGATTTAATTGGTTATATAAAATTTTTGGTAAAAATCGATGGACATAAAAAGTGCTTAGAAAAATTTTGTCCGAATTTTTTCGCTCGTAGAAACGTACGATCGGAGAAATGTTTTCGAACTAAGCCGAACGATCGGTTCCGGCGGTGCATAGCGCAATGAAAGCTTCGACCATCTACGAACAAAAAGCCGTGAGGTAGACATAAATAAATAGGTAGTGGGTGTGGTTGGTAGGCCGCACACATGGCGTCGTGACCCGTCTCTTCTCTCTTCGTGAGCTCGGTGCTCGGTTAAGTTATGCCCTACGGAATGTTGCTCCTACCGGCCGATTCTCTTTCGGTATTACGGCTAAACAACACTTACGTTCTTCCATATTACCTTCGAATTTTCCTGGATAATCTGTATTTTTTTTTTTCTTCTTTAATATCTTCGTAAGTAAACCTCTTATGAGAGTCTTACAATCGACGATTAAGATTTCAACGAGGGAGACAAATACTTATGTCTCGCTTGCATTTTTCTTTTTTTTTTTTTTTTTTTTCAAGATTTTATAAACGCCATAGAAGAAATGTTATGAAAAGAGAAAAAATATCGCATAACAAGATCCCATAACATATATAATATAATTACAAATCTATGACAATAGTTTTTAATTAAATAATTCATTGACAATTATTATTGATTTATGCGATATCTCAACGATATCTTTCGTTATAAAAATAATAAGGAGAGGATAAAAAATATATTTGTATTTCTTATTTTTTGGACAGTGAAAAACCGCTAGGTCGAAGTCGAGGAGCACGTGCAACCTGTAAT
>NC_060956.1:2892899-2900399 GCF_910589235.1 Vespa crabro | reverse complement strand
AGAGAGAGAGAAAAGAAAAGAAAAAGAAAAATATTAAATATTAAAGAATATTTATTTTACGTGTGGCACGATACAGATATTATGATCGTTCGACATTAAGCACCGACGAAACGTCCACTTTTCGTAAAATCAACGATACGTTGCACGGTGTATTGAAATCTGGCAAAGTTTCGTCGTGCCTCGTCAATATTCTTCGATCTATAGATCGCACTTGTATAAGCCGAGGTCAATTCGGAAACTAAATATTGTGCTCTTCTTGCCGCACCCTCGATCGATCCGGACGACGTTCTGATTTTTGTTGCCGTCGCTATGATAACTTCTTTAATACGTTCGACGAGTTCAACGTCATCCCTTGAATCCGATTGGCCGGTCGATATTTTACGTAGCAGTTCGATAATTATGCCGTCCGCCGGATCTATGGATCAATAATGAATAAAAAAAAAAAAAACATTTTTTTTTCTTCGTTGATCAACAAAGAAAAAAAAAAGAAAAAAACTCGATGCTCCTTGGTGCGTGATTTTTACAAAATAGGACAAAAGTAAAGAAAAAAGAAAAAAGAAAAAAAAATAATAATAAAGGAAAAAAAAAAATAAATAAATGAATAAAAATTTTTGTCGGTACATACATTCGCCATTGTAACTCTTTGAGGTGCACGACTTTAAAGAAAATAAAAAGTTCAAGTTGTACAGAATTTCTTTTTCCTTTTTCTTTTTTTTTTCTTCTTTTTTTTTTTTTTTTTTTTTCTTTTTTAAATATAAAACAATGAAAAAATGGAAATGAAAAACTTTCAATAAAATATTAAACAACATGATTGTGGGTAACTTCAATTTTTCGAGATGGATTTAAAATATGTCCTATCGTGCATGAAAAGGTACACCAAAAAGTGCGACAATTTTTAATCCTGTTAAAAACTTTATTCCCAAAGAGGTATTTACGAAGAGACACAATAAAAAAAAAGGATCAAAAAGAAGAAAAAAAAAGGAAAAGAAAAAAAAAAGACAAATTCAAATTAATTAATTAATTAATCAATCAGATATCGTCGTTCACCTGTGGTTCGAGCTCGTCTTTCAAGAAATTTCCAATTTAACGGATTCCATTCGTTATTTTCGATCGTAGAAAATTCAGCGGCCTTACTCGTCACGACGAGAAACGTCACTATGGTCAATGCGAATTTGATCATGGTTGGTGATACTCTTGGTGACTTATCGAAAGGGAAAACTATCAATGGCATGAATTTCTCGTAATCTCTCTTTTTATATATACATGAAAACGTGGAAGAGAAGTCGATGACGCGATTGAGTGTTGTTAATGGTTACGTAAAAAAAAGGAAAAGAAAAAGTAACAAAAAAAAAAAAAAAAAAAAGAAAAAAGAAAAGAAGAGAAAAGAAAGAAGAGAAAAAAAAAATATTGAAAAGAGAAGAAAAAGGAAAAAAAAGGAAAGAAGAAGGAAAAAGAAAAAATATCTAGCGATGCGTCGTAGCCAACGTTGGAAGTCGTTGGACAATCATTACCGGTACTTACTAATAAGTGTCATTTGCAAAAATGACGATGCGAGAGAAAGTGGAGCAGGATGGAGATTATACCTGCCTTCTAAGAAAGCATATTCCTTCAATGGTTTATATTAATTCACGCTTTGCGATCAATTTCGAACGAATATTTTTATTCGAAACTTTTCATTTTTATATATATATATATATATATATATATATATATATATTTTTTTTTTTTTTTTTTTTTTTTATCCAATTCACTGAATCGACTTAAAGTCACTTTAGATTTCATTTAAAACGTTGTAAAATTAAAATCTATACCTATCGATCAAAAGAGCAAAAATCTAATGTAAAAATTTTGACAATGAATTATTCCTCTTTTTTCTTTTTTTATTTTTTTTTGTTTCTTTTTTTTTTTGTAAAAATTATCGATCACTCAATTTCATATATATCTATACTATTCAATTGTTCTCTAATTACTATCTAATACGAATAAAATTTAATCTGACAAATGTAACAATCGACTATATACATAAATATATATATGTATATATATATATATACAATGAATATTTTTTGTTAGGTCATATCTATAAACAATATTGAATTTGTTTTTGCAAAAAGGAAAAAGGAAGGAAAAGAAAAACAAAAAAGAAAGAAAGAAAGAAAGAAAGAGAAAATTTCTCTCTATTTATTTATTTATTTATTTATTTATTTATTTATTTATTTTTGGTTACGATACGAAACAATGAAATTTCTGTTGGACATTCAACAGGTCGTGGTCGTTGTGATCGTGGTAGTAGGTCGTCGTCATCGACGACGTTGTTAGTTCCCCTCATCGAAAAAGGCAGCAAGGCCGATGCCGATGCTGTCCGACGGTAAAAGTGCGTGAACGCTAGGGAGGGAGTGCATCCAGCCGTGATTCCTCTTCACCGATTTTTACCCCTTTCTTGAACGTCGGTACCACCCTCACGTCCGAGCACTATTAACTCTTCGATGCCTTTCACGATTAAAACCACCATAATTTTCAGCTACCTAGAACTCGTCGTTGCCGGGAAGAGGGATAGAGAAAACAGGGACATTTCCAATTCTAATATCTTACTCGCGATACGATTTACGTTAACTCTATTTTAAATCTATACCTAAATGATCATAAATGATATGAGAAATCATCATTTTTATTCTACAGGAAGTAACTCGATATAATTACGTAATATATGATTGATACTCTTGATACGGTTTTTATATCGAAACAAATGATCGTAAGTGTAGGTAATAAAAAAAAAAAAAAAAAAAAAAAAGAAAGAAAAAAGAAATATGTTTTAAATCGAAAAAAATATATAAACATTATGCTTTCGATATTATTATATCGTTCATATAATCTATTTAAAATGGAGAAATATTAGTCTTCCTATTTTGAAATACTTAATTTTATATATATATATATAAAGAGAAAGAAATAAAAACGAAAAAAAAAAAATGTCGAAACAATAAATTCGTATGAAGGAACATTCATCTTTTTTCTTCTTCTTTTTTTTTTCTTTTTTACAATAACGCAGGAAATATTAATTAAAACAACGTATCGTACGAAAAGAAAAAGATCGATGAATAATAAATATCATCGTAGATCCATAGATCATTTATCTTGCGACGAATAAAGAATTTTTCCTCAAGAATATATTTTAAATAGAACGATCAAAAAGTACATAATCAAATACATGATCAAAAGTACATAAATAAAATCACGTACTGGATCAAAAAATTGGCACAGAAAGAAAGAAAGAAAAAAAAAAGGAACTAAGGAATAAAAAATAAAAAAGAAAAAAAAAAAAGAAATAAAGATACGAAAGATCACTTATCTCGATGAAATCAAGGAAGAAAGGATACTTTTTTTTTCCTTTTCTTTATCTTTTTCATTTATTTATTTATTTATTTATCTTTATTTTTTTTTTTTTTTTTTTTTTTTCACATGAACACAAGTTCCTTATGATGGACGGTATAGAAGATACCGGCACAGCTAGCTACTCGACGGAATAATCGCGTACGCACGCTAATGTGGGATGAATGAAAATACGGGTACTTGAGTAAGTCTAAATTACATTTCATTCATGCAGGAAAAGCAGGTAGACACGCGGAGAGTTTCGTCCTTCCGGCATGCTCGGGCCACCGTCGGCACCGGCATCGTGTCATTCCTACTACTTGCCTACTCTCATCTGACTGCCGTCGGTCTGCGTAATAACTCCCGGACTATAATATGTATTATCCCGACATCCTGTCCTTCTCCAATGGTTGGCTACTAGTTCCGACCATTCGCGTTTCTCCCGCGCCTAGATTTGGACTCTCTTCTGTGACAAATTCCAAGAAAATCTTCCATCTCTCCCTCTTTTTCCACCACTATATCTCTATCTATGTCAGACTTTTCATTATAAAGTCATCCCTTTGAACGAAATCGGACATTTTTTTTTTTTTTTTTTTCTTTTTCTCAATCCCTTTACAATTAATTTTTTGTCAACGATCGATTACGATCTCTTTTTTCTTCCTTCCATTTTCACAGTTTTTATATTTTTAATTTAATATTTATTCGTTAATTTGTATTGATTTATAAGAATAACGATGAATACATTCGTATCGTTGAATTTATTATATTTATATATTGTCGATTTATTTTTATTTGAATTGATAATTATGAAAGTTTTGTAAGATATTAAAGATAATTTTTAATACTATATAGATTATAACGTGACGTGATTATATTTACAAGGAATAATTCATTATTTTAATTTTAATACAATCAAGAAGAAATATTTAATTTTTCCAATCTTATGTAATAATATTTATTAATATTTGTATTATTTAACTTTTTAATCTGACTATAATATAGTTAATAATAATTTACGCTTACTTTGTTACTTTTGTTAATTCTTTTATTTTTTTCTCTTTTTGATTTATTCGAATTGATGATTATAAAAAATTGACCCAAGTAATATAACATAATATTGTATTTAGAAATAATAATTATTTATACTTTAATTATGATATAATTAGGTGGCTTTGTTTGTCTATTCCTATAACTAATTTCAGTATAATATAATATAATATAATATAATATATATATATACATATATTATTTTTATAAAATATATATCATACTCTTATTAATAGATTCGTACATACGAAATAAAATAGAAAATTGTATTGATTAACAAAGTTATAAAATTAAAATGATGTATTCTACGTATTCGTCCTTTAAACGAAATATCTGTTAAAATAATTTTTAATTTAAAGATAAAGAATAAAATGTCGAAGGTTACGAATTCATGATATTTTTTAACATTTTCATAATAAAAAGGATCTACAAATTTCTTTTATCGTATCATTGACAAATTCTCATTTATATTTGATCGAAAGTAACGAAGTTACGTAACACGTGACGACACTTTCCTCTCAAGTCAGATTTTTCTCTCTTTCTTTTTTCTTTTTCTTTTTTTCTTTTTCTTTTTTTTTTTCAACGACTGAATCAAAGAGAAGAAAAAAGAAAAAAGAAAGAGAGAAAGAGAGATCGATCATGCGTACCATCGATCAGGATTTTATCTGAACAGAACTTATCGATCGATATTACGATGACCGAAGAAACGATCTTAGACTCTCTCTTTCTCTCTTCCAAACAGTTTGAGATCACACAATGAGAGTGAGAGAAAAAGAGAAAAAGGGAAGATTGAGATTCGCTAAGGGACGCTCTTTATTCTCATATCAGCAACAGACAAAGTGGATGGAAGCGACGTGGCCTATTATGAATTCTCGTGTGGGACACAATGATCCCAATAATCGACTACTCTCACAGATCTCTCTCTCTCTCTCTCTCTCTCTCTCCCTCTTTCTTTCTTTCTCTTCTTTTCTTCTTGTATTTTGATGAAAGAGAGAGACAGAGAGAAAGAGAGCAAGAGAGCAAGGATTATGAGAGAGGCTCACGATTTCGACGAGTGAAGATCGACAGGAGCGATTACGTCGGTGCTGACTTTAAGCCCCTTTAAATGCTGCCATTCTTTTCGAAACGGATCTCTTCTACGCGTTCAAATGCTAAGATTTGGTGTCCGACTTATACTTGCTTTCTTTCTTTCTTGTTTCTCTTTTTTGTTTTTTTTTTGTTTTTTTTTTTTGTGTTTTCTTCTTTTTTTATTTATTTATTATTTTCTGTTTTGTATTTCTTTTTCTTTTTTTGTTCCTTTTTTTTTTTTGTTTCGTTTTCTTTGTTTCCCTTTTTCTCCTTCGACCATTCTTTCCCGCATGACGTGCGCCCTTTCGTGGCTCGCATGATCACGACTCTCATTTTAAATATAACTTTCAATTCCTTTCGATTCGATATCACTCGAGAATTATTGTTGTATTGTAAAAATCGTTTATATATCTGTTCGTAATATAAATGTAGATATATTGAATATATGTATACGTACATGTGTGTGTGTGTATATATATTTATATATACATATATGTATATTGTTTATGTATATTATTTAGTTTCCAATGTATAGATGTTATATTTATAATATATATTATAAATAATAATATTTTATATTTATATATATATATATATAGTATATTTTTAATAATTATATTCGATAGTAAACGTTAATATGTTAACAGTATTAGCGAATTAAAAATTATTAACGTCTAATATGTAGGTGATAATAATTTTAGATTTTTTAAAGATAAAAAAAAAAAAAGAAAAGAAACATTTGAGGAAAATTAAGAAATCACAAAAGGAAATGAAAACTCTAGACGAAAATAATATATGATTAATTGATTGATTATGATTTAAAAAAAAAAAAAAAAAAGAAAAGAAAAAGAAAAAGAAGTACCATTTAAAATTTCATTTGATATTAAATTTTTCGTATGTAATAAATCTCATATACGTATACGAAAAATAAAAGAAATGATATAATTTATACCTTTTACGAGAAAATTGTAGAATTTAAGAGGGCAAGAAAAAGAAAAAGGAAAAATAAGAAAAGCAAAAAAAAAAAAAAAGCAAAAAAAAGAAAAAGAGAGAAAAATAATAATAATGGAGAGGAATGTCCTCGACGACGGAAACGAATCCTGCGACCACGTCCGCTCGACGCGTTTGTCGCGCGATTTCACTTGGCGTTGAGTCCGTGATTGAGTCATGACGTTTTTTGCCTGAGCGCCCGCCTTCCATGGAGAATCGAAAGCGCCGTAGAAATCTGTCCGTCCTATAAGTCTCTGATGCAATATAACGACGGAAAATGATTACCGTGTTTCTACAAAAGAGCCACGCTTCATTGTTCCTCTCTCCGATCATCGTTGTGTTCCACAATCGATTACAAAAATCATTGAAAACGTTCGATTTCAATTTCTTTTTCTCGACGATCAATGATGGAAACTTTTTATTTATTTCTTTCGTCAAATTTTTTAATATATAAAATATATATAAAAAAAAAAAAAGAAAAATATTTATTTCTTTTCCTTATTGTATATTAAAAAAAAAAATATATATATATATATATATATCATAACTATGTATCCATTATATTGTTATATATTTATAATGAATATTTTATTATCATAAATTGAAATATTACAAAGTTAATGTCCATTGCTTGAAATAATTTATATATATATATATATATATATATATATATATATATAAAATAAATAAATAAATATATATATATATAAATAAATAATGAAATATATATAAAATCAACGAATATAAATAAATTTTAATAGATTAAAATATTTATAACGTATGAATAATTATACCGTCAATATAAACTTAATAAAGATTAAAGTAAACTGGACTATTGTATAAAAAATTTTACGTAAATTTAATACAAGACGATATAATTTTCTCAAACGCTAACAATATCGTTATTAAAATTTTTTTTCATTATCATTACCATACACACGATGGACGATCGAGAAAAAGAGAGACAGAGAGAGAGAGAGAGAGAGAGAAGGTGTTGCGAAGGTAAGTAATCGTATCGTCAAAGAA
>NC_060956.1:2885399-2887899 GCF_910589235.1 Vespa crabro | reverse complement strand
ATTTATTTATTTATTTATTTATTCATTTATTTTTCTTCTTTTTTTTTTGCATTTGACGTTTTTAGGAGAACTCTTTGAGAAGATCTTTCGTTTCGGACACGAAACGTTTAGGTTTCTTGTTATTTTCTTTGTTCACTTTTCTTTTCTTTTTCTCTTTTGTTTTTTCTCGCTTCGTTTTTTTTTTTTCTTTCTATTATGTAGAATTATTATTACCATAATATCGACGACTTTGATCTTGATATTTTTCACTGATTCTTTCATCTTCTTCATTCAATTACGTAGATTTATAATTAATGAGAATGCTGTGATTTTTTCGGATAGATACGAATCGTTTAGGATAATTAGGATCATTTTTTATTTTTTTCTTTCTTGTTCTGCTTCTTTTTTCTTTTTTTTTTTTTTTTTTTTACGTGATGTTATTATTACTATCCTAATATCGATGAGTTTGATCTTGACTTATTCACAGATTTCTTTTTTATCTTTTCCATTTAATAGTAAATTTAAAATTACGAGAACGTTGAGAGAAGATTTTTCGAATAGATAACCGGGTCGTTCGTGATTTTTTTTCTTTTTCTTTTTTTTCTTTTCTTTTTCTTTTTTTTTTTTGAATTATCATTATATTCAATAGATTTACATTTACGAGAATGTTGAGATTTTTCAGATAGATACGAATCGTTTAGGATTTTTTTCTTCTTTTTTTTTTTTTTTTTTATTATTATTATAGTAATATCGATGACTTTGATCTTTATTTATTCATAGGTTTTTTTTTTTTTCGTTTTATCCCTTTAGTCGTATAATTTACGATTACGATAATGTTGATGAAGATTTTTTATATAGATACGCGAATCGTACGTGATTTTCTTTTATATTGAATTATAATAATAATAATAATAATAATAATAATAATAATAATAATAATAATAATAATAATAATAATAATAATTATAATAATAATAATTATTATTATTGTAATATCGACGACTTTGATCTTTATTTATTTATTCATAAATTTTTTTTTATTTTCTCCTTTCAATCGTGGAATTTACAATTACGAGATCATTGAGATTTCTCGAAGAGATACGAATTGTCTATTCTTTTTTGCTCTTTAATTCCCTTTTTTTATGTGTGTGTCTGTTTTTTTTTTACTACCATAAAATAATCAATGACTTTGATATTGACTTATTCACAGATAGTTCGTTATTTTCTTTTTTCAATTATAAATTAACAATTACGAGAATATTGAGAAAATCCTTCGGATATGTACGTGATCGTTTATTATTTTCTTTCTTTTTTTTTTTTTCCTTTTTTTTTTTTTTTTTTTTTTTTAATGTAATTAAAATCTCCAGTATATGATTTATCTCGAGTAACATGAAAGAATACGATAAACGATCGCAAAGAAAAATTGGATATAAAAGTTCGTTTAAAACAACGTTAGATTTATTTAATTATTTTTTTCTTCTTCTTCTTCTTCTTCTTCTTCTTCTCTCGTTCGAAACGAGATTAATAAAGCTTCGAGTTTACTGGCAAATTCCTTAAATATTTTTTCGTCGATCTTGGATCTAGAACTCGTTCGTTAGAATATATTACTTCACTCCCACTTATGTTTTGAATTGTATTAAAGGACTTGCTGTACTTGCACAAGCCGGTTCAAGGATCACCTCGTCAGATATGTAAGTACTTATTTATATAATTCGAGATATATAAGTATGCACTTATGTACGTACGTATGCACATACATATATATACTTACGTTTACGTGACAATATAAGAAAATGCATCTCTTCTGAGAAATGAGAATTTAACACCTCTATATATCGTTCTTATATCAATTTTTTTTTCTCTCTTTTTTTTTTTCTTTTTTTTTTCTTTTAACGTTATTGAAAATATTATTGGGATTTTTTTATTTTTTTTTTTATTTTTTTTCTTTTTTTCTTTTTTATATAGAACGGTAATCTTTCCGGTGAAGAGATTTTGCTATTGCGAAATGTAAATTGAAGTTATCGAACGCGATACGGAATGCGCTGGTAAGAAATGCTTGAATAGCGTGAGAGAGAGAGAGAGAGAGAGAGAAAGAGCAAGGACAAACGATTTTAAATTATAGTACAGGAAGTAGTTTGGCCGCAGTTATGCGACGCGATGATTTCTTAAAACATATCATGGATCGATCGAGAGGATCGATCGAACGATAAAAATCGTCTCGTTAAATATATATTCAACAGAGACATTTCAATTGACAAATTATTTTCTTTATAAAGATATACGATGTTTATTAATATAATTTTATTAACATTTAATTAGACTCATCTGTACGATTAATAAAATTTACGAATTAAAGGATTACAAAATTGAAGATCTTGGATTATACATTGGATTACATATTGGAATTTTCTATGAAAAAAAGAAAAGAAAAAAAAAACAGAAAAAGAAAAAAAAGTAAAATCGAAATACGAAGAGATAAAGTGTCTTGAGTTACTACGTGTCAGAAAACGAGAGAGAGAGA
>NC_060956.1:2865399-2882899 GCF_910589235.1 Vespa crabro | reverse complement strand
TCGGTCGGTCCTATCCCGATTCGTGACTCGATTATGTCTCATTTCGAATCTACTTTAGCATTATTTCTTTTTTCACTTTTTCTTTCTTCTTTTTTCTTTCTCTCGTTCTTTTTTTTCTTTCTCTCTCTCTCTCTCTCTCTCTCTTTTTTTTGTTTGTTTGTTTGTTCATTTTTTCTCCTTTCGTTCGTTTTTTCTTTCTTTTTTTTTCTTTTTTTTTTTCATTCCATTTCATTTCGTTTTACTTCTTTGTGTTGATTTGTTTGTTACTTCGTTTCTCCTTTTTATCCTCCTCTTTCGTTTACTTTTTCGTTCGACTATTGTGCTTAAGATTTTTGTTTAACTTTTCAAAATGGAGAAATGAAGGATACCTTTCGTACGGGATAATATTTGACGTCAAAAATATCTCTAATAATATATTTTCTATATGATTGTATAATAAGAAGGAAGATTTACTTCGGTTTATTTTATTTTTTGCAAAAGTAAAACAAAATCGACGACATATTATTATTATTATTATTATTATTATTATTATTATTATTATTATTATTATTATTATTATTATTATTTTATTTTTTCTCCCCCAAGAGACTCCTTCATTTTCATAGATGGAGGATAAATATCTTTATAAAGAAAATTTTGAAGCGAAATTATAATAAATCTTTTGTACGATTGTAAAGTAGAATCCATCGAGTATTAGATTAACTTTTTTCTTTTTCCTTTTCAAAACTATTATGTTAAATATGATAAACTTTTTTCTTTCTCTTGAATGATAAAAGACGTTACTTGGAATTATTTTGTTTCTTGAAGAATTAAAATCGATCGATGTCACATTCTTGTTTCTTTTTTTGTTCTTTTTTTTTCGAAAACGATTTCCAAGATGGAGGATATATATATATATATATATATATATATATATATATAAAATTGCGAATAAAAATAATAAAACAAATTATTATTTTTGTATGATACTAAAGGATGTTGCGTCATGTTATTTTATTTTTTGCAAAAGTAGAACCGATCGATATAATATTGAAAAACGAAAAAAAAAGAATATTTTTTTCAGTTCATCGTTATTAATGGTAAATGAGAACGACGAGTGGATTCTTAATAACGTCTCCTCGTCGACGACGGTTCTCTCTCTCTCTCCCTCTCTCTCTCTCTCTCTTTTAAGTCGATGTTAATTAACCGTCGAACGGTGGCGACTACTCAAGGAACTTGTAATCTCGTCACGCATACAACTATATCCAAGTAGTGGATTGCTTCATTAATGCGCGGCCACTTTCCTATCGCAAGATATCGGCCAAGTTAATTTTATTAATTGCATTGCCTGAACCCGATAGAATTACGTAATAGCTCGTAAGAGGACTGTCACAGATTTTACCGTATAAAATATTACTTTAAATACGACTCCATGGCTCTGAATCGATATAAAAATTTTATATATAAAATTTTATATAATACGTTTCTATTAAATTGCTAATAATCTTTCTTTCTTGTTTTCTTTTTTCTTTTTTTTCTCTCTCTTTCTCTTTAAATGTCACAAAATAACTTTTCGTTCGTTAAATCGTATAATTATTATTCTTTTCTTTTTCTTTTTTTATTTATTTATTTAATTTAATTTTTTTTTTCTTCTTCTTTTAACCTAAGGAAAATATCAAAAAAATAATTAAACGATCGCGCGTGTATGCTATCCTTATTAATATCGTTAATATTTCGTTGCACGTTTTTAAAACTTTATAATTATAGTTCTTTTATAATGAACAATTTTTTTTTTATTTCCTCGCGATGAAAGATAAACGAAAAAAGAATTAATCAATCGGCACATACTTTAGATTCTCGTTAATTTGTTAGTATTTAATTTTCTTTTTTTTTTTTTTCTTTTTTTTTTATACGCTATAACGCGTTCAATTTTATTAATTCGCTTTCATTAATATTTTTATTTTTATTCTTTTATTTCTTCAATTCTTTTTTCATTTTCTTTTTTCTTTTTTCACAAAGAAGGATAGAAAAAAAAAAAAAAAACCATAATATGCAAATTATAAGTTCAATTCGACTCGACGAAAGCATCTAAAGGATCTAATCTTTCGAATGATTCGTATTATGAGATTATCTCTTTCTCTCTCTCTCTCTCTCTCTCTCTTTCTCTTTCTTTCTTTATGTTTATCACATATACACGTTCATTCACAAAGTAACCTTTATGAATGAGTGCTTCGAGCATACGTCGAGATAGTTGGATCGTTCATTAGCATAGGCACGACCTGCGGCGACATCGAGCGTCCTCCCATACCGTTATCCTTACTGCCTTGCCAGAGGCAAAGCGGATCACCGTTGTAAATTGCTTCGATATAAATTACGTGATCATCTTTAACGGATCGACGTCGAGCAGTTTGCCTCGCACTTGTCGTTACAACAAGAAACAATTTCAACACGCGAACTACCACGCGCACAAATTTTCATTACACGTATAACATTAAAAATATTTCTACGTAGACGTATACTTGTGTATTTACGTTTATGCATTTACATATTGTACAAGTTAATGCTACCAAAGTGATATTATATTAGCGTTAATTGTTATGTTAAATTATGTTAATATCATTCTTATGATATTACACGCGTACGTTTTAACTCCTCATAATCTCGTTACAAAAATGTCATATTTAACATTATAATGAAAAATTGTATTATAAAATGAAAATTACATTACACTTGTAATTTATAATATTTCAATGAGAAATAATTTATAAGATGTTATAGAAATATTTATGTATATATATATATATATATATATATATATAAATTAAAATAAAAATTAAATAAATAAAAAAGAAAAAAGGGAAAGAAGAAAGAAATAAATAAAAATACAAAAATAATAATAATAATAATTATTATTATACATAATATTATTATTAATAATTAATATTAATATTATTATTATTATTATTATTATTATTATTATTATTATTACTCAAGAAAGTAAATTCAAAAGTAAATCGAATAGATTTACCTATCATTTACCTACAGATTTAGCTATCATTTCGATTTACCTAAATCATGTAAAATATGTTGAACGTTTAGCCGGAAGACTCCTTCGAGTCTCGTTATGGTCCAGTGAAGCTTCCAGCAACCCCAGCTTCTTCCTTCTTACGTGTTGGAACGTAGCGGGGCGATGTAAGAGGACAGGTGTGACTAGTTATTCGACTGAATTTTCAAGTGCTGCTTGGCTTTTACAGTCGACACCCTCGTTTTCAGTTCGATATCGTAACATTCAGCCTGAAGCGCTCGAATGCGCGCGTGCCCGAGAAAAGACGCACTCGGTATCCCTCGTCCGTTATCTTTCCGCACTCCTTATGTGAAATTCCGGATCAACTGGAAATACCGATCGAGAGAGACAGAGAGAGAGAGAGAGAGAGAGAGAGAGAGAGAGAGAGAAGGAGAGAGAGAACGATCGTATTTTAAAGTTTCGAACGAAGGTGAATATTTCTTGAATATATTTCCCTCCTACTTAAATTCATTTATTTTAATCATCTCGATAAGACGAAAAATTGTTGGAGAATCAAATTGAAAGGGAAAAAAAAAAAAAAAAAAATAAGAGAATAAAAAAAAAAAGGAAAAAGAAAACAAAAATAAGAAAAGAAAAAAAAAGGGAAGAAAAAAGATATCAAAACGCTTGATATTTTACGATCTTTTTTCAAATATCAACTTTACGATCCAACGAATATTCAATTACTTGGATATTAAATGATTTAATTGAATGCATTAGCAAAGGATATAAACAAATAAATTAGTCGGGTTTAATATTAAAATATCAGAGTAATAAATAAATTGTACATTGGATGTGTTCATTAAGAGTTTAGTCGCAAAAATGAAAAAGAAAGATAAAAGAAGGAAAAAAGAAAAAAATAAGAGGAAAAAGAAGGGAAGAAATGAACATTTTGAACGGATGAACAATTATTTTGGAAAAATGAAGGAAAAAAATGAGAATTTACCTCGGGTTAAATTGTTACGTTTAATTATATTTAATAAGATTTAAATTGATTCGCAAATATTTTAATTGATTCTTATTATCTAAACAATAAGTTCCGAGAGACGTTAGCGTAGCGTCTATCAGTTGCACTTTATCTTTTCGCACTCCTTATGCGAAATTCCGGATCGACTGGTAAATATCGATCGTATTTCGCGACTCGAATATATTTCTATCGTAATTTATTCAATCTTTTTATCTTTTCGATTAAACGAAATATTTCTTTGAGAACTGAATTAATAAGGAAAAAAAAAAAAAAAAAAAAAAAAAAAAAACAAAAAAAGAAAAGATAAAAAAGATCAAACGTCTGGTTTTCTCTTTTCTTTTCGTTTTCTGTTTCTTTTCTTCTTTTTTTTCTTTTTTCTTTCATTTTTCTCATTTTTTCCAAATCAACTTTACGCTCGGACGAATATACATATGTACTTAGTTATATAGATTTAATTGAAATACATTAAATAAAATCTTATCCAAGTCTAAGTTACATTGAATATTCAAATATGATAATGCATAAAAAAAGGAAATAATAAAAAATATTCATATATGTATTAATTAAGATTAAGTCACAAAAAATAATCATTTTCGAAAGTGACTTTGGGTAATTTAACTTTGTTAGGTTTAACAAGTTCTCTATACTAATTCATAAATATTCTAATTGATTTTTATTATTTTATTATCTTATAAACAATAAATTTTAGATAGAGAGATAGATAGATAGATAGATAGAGAGAGAGAGAGAGAGAGAGAGAAAGAGAGAGAGAGAGGTACAGCATCCGTTATCCGTTATCTATCCGCACTCCTTATTCATAATTCCGGATCGACTGGAAATATTGATCGATCGATCGATCGATCGATCGATCAAGAAAGAGAGAGAGAGAGAGAGAGAGAAAACGATCGTATTATAAGTTTCAAATAATTCTAGAATATTTCTTGAATATATTACTATCGTAATTTGTTTTATTCCTTTTATTTTATCATTTATTTCGATTCAACGAAAAATTTCTTTCCTTTGAGAACTAAATTAAAGAACAGGAATAAAAAGGAGAAAAGAAGAAGATGGACATTGAAGTTTTTAAGACATTTTTTCTTTTTTTTTTTTCCCCCTTTTTTTTTCTTTTTTATTTTTTCCTTCTTCTTCTTTTTTTTTTTTTTTCTTTCAAGATCAATTTTATGCTCGGACGAGTATACCTATATACTTATATCGATCTAGTTGAATATACGAGCTCAGATATTACAAAAGTGTGAGTCGACGTTAAATATCAAAAAAAAACAAAAAAAAAAAGAAAGAAAAAAAAAGAAAAGAAACAAAAGAAAAAGAAAAAAAAAAAAACGAAACATGAGAGTAAGTTCATTAGAAGAGTTCATCGTGGAATAGGTCATGAAAAATGGCCATTATCGGAAGTGGGTCTTGGTTCGTAAAAGTTTTACCAAGCTTTTCTATTTTTTTTTTTTTTTTGCACCAACTCGTAAATATTCCAATTAATCCTTATTATCGAAATAATAAATCTTATTAATCGCTATCGATTTAACGATAAAGATCAGATCGATAGTCGTTCAACATCGATCGTAATAGTTTTTCGATTTTGCTCGTTATCTAATTTTCTTTTTTTCTTCGTTTATTTATTTTTTTTCTCAACCCTCTCCACCGCCCATATCCCACCCCCCCCCACGTACCACCCCTCGTACCCACCCGCCTCCCATTTATAAACCAACATTATCGAGATTCTATCGTACGTACATACATAAATCTAAAACTTTTATTGACGAGAATGAATCATTCTGCTCGGTCACTAGAACCACGAGATAAAGACAGAGACAGAGACGGAGAAAGAGAAAGAGAAAGACAGAGAGAGAGAGAGAGAGAGAGAGAGAGAGAGAGAGAGAATCGACTTTGCACCGTTGTTCATTATCCTTTCGCGGTCAGCATCCGTTAAGGATAAAAAGAAAAAGTCGATGAAGAAAAAGAAGACAGTGGGGAAAAAAAAAAGAATGAAGAAGAAGAGAGAAAGAGAATGATGACGACGATGACGATAATGACGACGATGATGAAGAAGAAGAAGAAGAGGAAGAAGAAGAAGAAGAAGAAGAAGAAGGAGAAAAATATCGTGATACGATGCGAATCGTATTGTCGTGGGAGAGTCCGTCGATTCGGATTAACGGGAAAGAAGGATAAAAAGGAAAGAGATATCGAAGTCGCGAGAGTAAAGAGAGATCGATCATGTTCCTTTTTCTTTTTCTTTTTCTTTTCTTTTTTCTCATTGTTTTTTCTTTTTCTCTTCTTTTTTTTTTTTTTTTCTTTCGTTTTTTCTTTCTTTCTTTCTTTCTCGCGTTTAGCCTCGGTTCCGCTGCGGGTCAACGAGAGAAAGAAAGAGAGAGAGAGAGAGAGAGAGAGAGAGAGAGAAAGACAGAAAGAGAGAGAGAGAGAGAGACGCGTCACACTCGCTTGCTCGAGAAAATATTCTCAACGGCTGACAAAGTCGGGGGAAGAAGAAATGTCCCGAAGAGAGCATTCTGTGGAAATGTCGCGGTTCGATTTGCTCCAAGTACTTCTGCCAAAGAGACTTATTCAAAATCTCATTCTTGGCTTTTGTTAATGGATGGATACTCTTGCGAGAGTATCGAATGAACGAAAAGAAAAGAAAAGAAAAAAAAAAAAAAAAACAGAAAAAGAAAAAAACACAAGAAAGAGGAAAAGGAAAGAAGAGAAAAAAAGAAACGATAGGAAAAGAACGAACTTATTGTGTATTAAAAATTATTACATTTTATTCTTTTTTTTTTTTTTCTTTTTTTTGTCTTTCTTTTTTTTTTCTTTTTTTTTTTTTTTTTTTTACAAGTACTACTATTTCTCACCTTATATGTGCAGACAGACACGCGATGTTTTTAATAATTACAAGTAAATACGATTCAAGTCGATTATACGAAACGATTACGTTTATGGATTATATTACGTTTAAATAAGATAATAGTTTATTTTTAAAAGACGATTAATCAATTGTACGAAGTAATGTAAGTAAGTACAAATTTTTTCTTTTTTTTTTTTTTTTTTTTCCTTTCTTTTCTTTTCTTTTTTTTTTTTTTAATTTAATTATAAACATACACATACGATGCTTTTAATAATTTGCATATCATTATTATAACTTAAGAGTCGAGACGTAAATTGATTTTGTCTTATGTCCTTAAAGAATAAAGAAAAAAAAAAAAAAAAAGAAAAAAGAAAGAAGAAAAAAGGAAAAAAATAAGAAAAAAATAACTAACTAATTTCTACGAACGATAAATTGATTTAAATTTCTACGAACGATAAATTGATTTAAATTTCTACGAATGATAAATTGATTTAAATTATATCGATTCAAATACGCGATTAACGACGATCTTATCGTAACACTTTTGACGTATTAAATATTATTAAGAAAAATAAAAAGAAAAGTTAAATCATTCTCTAAACATAATACGTATGACGATACAGTTGATTTTTAGAAATAAACATTGTGTGTTATCGTAATATTATAAACATTTTTCTTTTTTTTTTTTTTTTTTTCTTGTTTTTCTATTTTTTCTTTTCATCGACAAATTTCATCGAAACAAATTGAAAAAATTATTAAACCAATCGTACTAATCTATGTATCTCTAATTCCATTATTCGATTTTATTATTTACAAGCATATTCACATTCCAATCGAATCGATTCGTTTGCTTACGTACGTTACGTGGATTGTTGTAGGAACTGTTAAAGACATTACGATTAAAGATCTGCGGAAGTTGAAAGCATTGCAAAAGAAAAAGAGAAAGATAAAGAGAAAGAGAGAGAGAGAGAGAGAGAGAGAGAGAGAGAAAAGTAGTTACTCTGACGTTCCTCTTTTGCCTTCCTATTTCCTTACACGTTACGATAGATTCTTGAGATAGGGAGAATTCTAATTTCACGTCGTCCTCGAATAAAAGAACGAACGAACGAACGAACGAATATAAAGGAGAAAATTCAAATAAAATCAAGTTCGTACCTTCACGTTCTTACTTACTTGTAACATAAGTATATAAACGTATTCTCTCATCGCAAGAATCCATTTATTCGCTTCCGCCTGAAACGAAAGTAGGATGATGCCTTTAGCCACAGGCCTTTTATTTATACGTTACTTATACTATGCTCCTAATGTTATATATATATAAGTACAGTGAGTCATAGAAAGATTTTTCAAACTTTCTAAAATTGATTAACTTTTTTCTTTTTTCTTTTTTTTTTTTTTTTTATTTCTTTCTTTTCCTTTTTCTTTTTCATTTCTCATTTTTCTCGTATTCTTTATCCTTCTCTTCTTTTTTTTCAACCCAGATAAAAAGTGTTACTCCAAATGTAATACTATATGCGGTATATATGTAAAGAATTATATAAAAAAAAAAATATATATATATATATATATATTTTGTTGTTGTTGCAATAGTAAACAATATATGTGTTTTGTTGATCATATTGTTTGAAATTTCAAAATAAACACTGAGTTTATTAATTTTTATTTCATCGACGTAACGATCAAATCAAATTTTTTTCTTTCCATAATTTTTCTTATTATATTCTTTTTTTTCTTTCACTTCCTTTTTTTATCCTCTTTTATTCGTAACTGTGACAAACGTTTAAGAATTGATTATCGTTTGTTTTTGTACGATAAAATGATTTAGCATGTAAAACTCTTTACGGATATTTCTTCGATCGATTATATTTGGACATTTATAAATCTCATACAACGTTGATAAATATATTATTATTAATACTTATTATACATATACACAGGACACACACAAATATATATATATATATAGAGAGAGAGAGAGAGAGACTCGTGAGTTCGCAGGTCCGTAGAATTTTCACTTCGTTACGGGAGTGAAATTATATTTTTGCCGTTCTTGCGATGAGTCCGATGGATATGGACGTCGCGTGTTTAGACGACGGCACGATGCGTTCCGATAAATCCTAAGCCTTTCGAATTTCCTCGTGTCTCGTTTCCTCATTATCTTCTCTTCTTTTATATACCTAAATGTAAAATCTCCGGTGGAAGCATAACAGAGCAAAGTAAAGAAAAGAAACGGAAGAAAGAAGAAAAGAAAAAAGAAAAGAAAAAAGAAAATAATAATAATAATAATAATAATAATGATAATAAAAGAGTCATGCTAGGTGGAAAACAAAATCGCGTTAGAATCGAGAGAAGAGACATTAACGTAACGGTAGATAGATAATCTTTCTATTAATAATTCAACTCTTTTGGAATCATTCATCTTTTCGTTCGCTTTTCGTTCCGGCAATTCAATTTCCCTTATCGTATTAGCCATTTATATTGATAAATCCCAGGTGGTATATTGATCCAGCTAAGCATAAATATCTATTCAGAGAAGTCACCTAACAAATATTTATCAATGGATGATCATACTCCTTCGAGTTGTTAAAAGCATTTTACAAGATAATCATGGAGTTTTCTCTCTCTCTCTCTCTTAGAAGAAGAAGGGGGAAGAAACGGAAAGAGAGGTTGGTCTTCGTCGTAACAAAATTATTTTCCATAAATCAAGGAAGCAGAGGATCTCGATATTGTAAATGATCGAGCTCACGGTGCATAAATTCCGATCTTCTCGCTACGATATTTTATATATGTACATATATATATATTATAAACCACTTTATTCTACGAGTTGATTCCATAACAGATAAAGAAAAAGAAAGAGAAAGAAATAAAAAAAAAGAGAGAGAGAGAGAGAGAGAAAGAGATATCCCGTGGCTTATTATCGCAAGATTATGCAAACATATCCTTGGTGTTGAACGTAATGGCGCGATCGATACTGTTACCAGTAATGATTTTTCACGTAAATGATAGAAAGACAAAAAAGAAGAAAAAAATATTTAAATTTTATATTATAGAAATATATATATATATATATATATATATATATATATATATATATGCATATATTATAACATCGATAAATGAACGTTCAGGATAAATGCTCTCGAAAGGTTGACCGGCATGGCGAGGTAATCAATTTCGTATCGTCGGAATAGCCTAACGATAAATCAAATGATGGATTAGCGTAGCGGCTAGATCGTTTTGCATCGATTACCAGAACGCGGAGTAACGGTGGTCGCGTGCTGTCGGCACTCTTCGGTACTTTGTATCCTTTTGGTTTGTCTGTCGCCTGTGGTAATATAGGGGAAGTTCGGTAGAAATCATGATGGATTCTATAAGATGTCGGATTGTATGAAAGGACAAACAAAAAAAAAAGGGAAGATAAAAAAAACGAACAGAAGAAGAAGAAGAAGAAGAAGAAGAAGAAGAAGAAGAAGAAATGTAGGAAAGGAAGAAGGAAAAAAGTGATCGAAAATTTGTCTGATAGATGGGACAGATGTATATAATAAAAAGAAAGAGAAAAAAAGGAAGAAAACAAAAAAGAAAAAGAAAAACGAAAAGAAAGAAGAAAAAAGTACGAGGAAAAGGAAAGGAAAAGGAAAGACAAAAAAAAAAGAAAAAGAAGAAAAGAAAAGAAAATGAATGGCCCTCCTCTTTCAAGAAATCATTCGAAAGGCCCTCCTCGCTTCGATGGCAGTGGGGCCGAAAAAGAAATGGTCGTCGTCTTTCGACGAGTCTCTCTCTCTCTCTCTCTCTCTCTCTTTTATACGTACATACTTTTATACATACACATACATATGTATATATATACAACATACACATACATACACATAAACATACACACACACACACACACACACACACACACACTCACACATATATATATATATAGAATGGAAGGAGTATTAAATAATATAAAATGAGGGAAACAAAAAGAGAGAAGAGATAAAGGAGAAGAATATTAAAGAGAGTAGAGAAAAGAGAAAGAGAAAGAGAGAGAGAGAGAGAGAGAGAATAATAGTAGTATTAGTAGTAGTAGTAAGTAATAATAGTAGTAGTAAGTAGTAGTAGTAGTAGTAGTAGTAGTAGTAGTAGTAGTAGTAAGGTGAAACACGAAAGAGAGCCGGATACGTTTCCTCGGCAGGGAGCCTGGCCAATCGCAGCACGGTGGGCGCCGCGGGTAGGAGGAGACAGTTCCGCGCCGACAGGCGACGTAATCACCCGCGGCCCTGTGTTTGCTGCTACTCTCTGGCCCCTTCGGGCCTCTCTTCTCTTTCTCTCTCTCTCTCTCTTTCTCTCTTTTCTTTCTTTCTTTCTTTTCTCTCGCTCTCGCTCTCTCTCTCTCTCTCTCTCTCTCTCTCTCTCTCTCTTTCTCTCTTGTTCCACTCCTTCGTCTTCCTTCGACGCTGATCGCCTACTACTATCCCCACCATTGAACTCTCGGCACAGGCCTCTGGAGCTTCGGCAGCGACACGAACGGTCCCGACGGTCACCGGCCGGACCCGACAGGGTCGCGAACCTGACTCCTTGCAGCTTGGGTCTCTCTCTCTCTCTCTCTCTCTCTCTATCTTTCTCTTTTCGTCTTTCTCTCTCTTAGATACTCGTTCGGCAGCCACGCGACAAACGAGCCTGTCGGCTGCTTCTGTTCCCGACTTTGCTGTTATTCGTTAACCGGGTTGCATCGTATTCAGGGGTGTGTCTATACTCCGTTAACGTGTCTACTCTCGATTACATAAACCTTGAACTTATAGTTCATAATCGATAACATTTCACTTTATCAATCCCAAGAATTAATCGTATTTGTATCAATAGAATTTTTATATTTATTAATTACATAACCTATATAATTGAACTATTCGACGGAGATTGTTTCAAACTGACTGATTAACGATAAATATATTATTTTATTTCATTCAATATTTATATTTATATCTTTCGTTCGATAGATCTATTCTTTCTCTTTTGTTTACTTTTCTTACGATATAGGACGTCCTATTCCAGGAACGGGATAGTGACCTTGTTTATGAACGAGCTAAACAGGAGATGAAATAAGTCGAGTATAATCGTTTAATAATAACTACTATTATCGATATATTCAAAGAACATAACTGACGGACATGTAAGATTTAAAGTAGCACTCATGAAGATGTATATACGTTCTTGTTTATGTCGCCTCAGTTAGGCAGTTAGCTAAGTTACATGTACATACATATGTATCTATGTATTTATGTATGTAACTAAGCTAGCCAACCGCGATGGTATGGCTTTCCCTTGTAGTATTACTAGTGGCTATAAACGTAACCAAAGCCAAGAGTATATCAGGAGGCATTTAGACCATGCGTCGCGTCGAGAGGAATGAAGAAGACCGGTCGAGTGCTCGTTCCGTCGCTCTGTGTAAGAAGTTGATAAGGTCTTTACATTTATCGTTTTATGGTTTTTCTATTTCGTTTTATATTATCTCGTAAAAGTTAGAGAAAGAAAGAGAGAGAGAGAGAGAGAGAGAGAGAGAGAGAGAGAGAGACTAAAATCTACAGTTTATCCTCGTAGAAGCGAATATAAATCTCAGTGGAATGTTTAAGAGCTTTTCCTTCGATTTACTTTCGTTGATAATTAAATGATAGCGATATATCATTAAACTAACATACGTGTGTGTCTCTTTGTTTGTGTTTATTTGTCTTTTTATAAATACGTGTGTATGTATAAGAACATAGGAACGTCGAGAAAATTTTCTCTACCTATTTTCTATACATATATGGACATACGATATCCCTTTGATCAGATCCATTCGTTATCAACGACTTCTAACGTTGATCCGAAAAATTGATCGCGACAGTAAAGAAAAATTCAACCATAGAATCTTCGACCTCGGTCGTCGATCACCATTGCAAGCGTCTCAAATTGAAGGCGGAACATACCCGCGTGTAGCACCGTCGGAGTGTGTAATTTCGTGTTATTTTCTCATTATATTCACACAGGGGCAGAACGTAGACGATGAGATTAGAGGAGGTAGGTAGGTAGGTAGGTAGGTAGGTAGGTAGGTAGGTAGGTAGGTAGGTAGGTAGGTAGGATGGTGTTGCTGATCCATTTAGCTGATGCTCGAAGCCAATGCGTAATCCGGTGCCGAAAGAAGAGATGAGTTAGGCGTTGATACGATAAAATACCGTGACAGTGTTCGATCAAATTGTAAAAGGATTTCACGCGTATGCATGAACGAATGAAGAAAGAGAGAGAGAGAGAGAGAGAGAGAATCCATGCTCTTTAAGAATTTAATCCGATGATTACAGGCTCTTGTCGGGAAGCATGAACTTTATTGTTGAAGCCTATCGATCTCTTAAGATGAGTATCGAAGAAGAAGAAGAAGAAGAGGAGGTGGAGGAGGAGGAGGCAAAGGAGGAGGAGGAGGAGGAGGAGGAGGAGGAGGAGGAGGAGGAGGAAGAAGAAGAAGAAGGTTAAACCTTTCGACCTTTCTCATTTATAATATTTCAAGAGCTTCGTTCTCTCTTTCTACATAGTCATCGTCGATGCAAATGGTCGATGAAAAGAGAGAAACGAAAAAAAAAGAAAAAAGAAAAAAAAAGCAGAAGAAGAAGAAAAAGAAGAAGAAGAAGAAGTACGAAAGAAAAAAAGAAAAGAGAGAGAAAGAGAGAGAGAGAGAGAGAGAGAGAAATTATGTAGAGCTCTTATAAGAAACGTTCCTCTGAAAGACATTACCTACCCTACCGTGTTCCGGTAGAACACACCGTAGGAGAAAGACGGTCTCTCGCACCTGCTTTCGTTTGCCGATGCATGCTCGTTGACCCCAACGATTACATCGTCCTTTAGTCCTTCGAGAATTGTTTTTCGAAACGATTATGATCTTTTCTTTTCTTTTCTTTCTTTTTCTTTTTTTTTCTTTTTTTTTCTTTTTTTTTTTTCGTACGATCGATCATAAACACCGTTTCAGTGTGCCACTGAAAATCACAGGATATCCTTTTCTAAAATGCACCGTCATCGTTGGCATTGAAGAGGACATAAAAAAAAAAAAGAAAAAAGAAAAAAAAAGGAAAAAAAAGGAAAAAGAAAAGATAAGAAATAAAAAATGAAAAAATAAGAAAAAAGAAATAGAAAAAACTTGATTTCTCAGGCGCTTTTTCTAAGTCTATGGATATATACGTCTATATTTGTATTTTTATATATATATATATATATATATATATATATATATATATATATATGTATAACTCATCTAATCCTCATTTTCATCGTAAGTAGTTACCGTTTTAACGAGCGAGAAAGATAATTGTAAAATCGCTAAGAGGAACATCGATCAAGCGGAATATATTTTATCGACTGAAAAGAGGTGCGTTATCCTCTCTCCTCGACATAGCGAAATAAACGCTATACTTTGGTTATTCCGCAACGCACAAGAGCATCTTCTATTTTCTAGTTCTCGACTCTTGCTTGCGTCCTGTAACGCCCAATGCCGCCGGCGTGGCATTCGTTGCATCGATGTGCATTGGCGGCTCCGTTGTTGCATACTTAGATTTAAACCAAAGAGGAGATAAAACTTTAAAAACTGGGAAAATTGACTGGGGAAATAATCTGTTTCGTTATATATATTTAACGTATATATTTATATACACATATATATATATATATATATATATATATATATATTTAACATATATATATATATACACATATATATTATTTTCTTATATTATCTATTTCAATTCAATTTTTATACGAAAGAATGCTTAATCCTTTTGAATACGTATATTCCCGATTGAATAATAAAAATATTATCTATACCTAACATTCAATGGTATATATATATATATACCATTGTAAACAAAATAAATAAATATTAATAGTTATCATATATTTTTTTCATTCTCTCTCTCTCTCTCTCTCCCCTTCCTCCAATTTTTCTTTCATTCGAAGTCTCAATGAAATACAATTTGTAACAAAAATTACATTTTTAAAGTGACTCCTGTAATTTTGCGGTCAGCCAAAAAAAAATTACACCCAAGGAGTTAATAGTTAAGGAAAGAGGAAAAAAAGACCAAACCCCCGTTGAAAAAAAAAAAAAAAAGAAAAAAGAAAAAGGAAAAAAAGACAAAAAGAAAAAGAGAAAAAAAGAAAGAAAAAGAAAAAAGGAACGAAGGAGTACACGATTGGGTAACAAAAATAGCCGAAAAATAATATCCTTTTAAAAAGGGGTTCATATTCTTTAATACCTTACAAACCTCGTACAAAGTATACGCTTTTAAAAAGATATAGGAAGAAATGAAGAAGTTGGAAATAAATGAAGAAATAAAAAGAATGATCGCATGGAAGTTAGAAAGAAGTTGGGTACGTGATCGTGACGAAAAGGGTCGAGAAAAGGGGGGGCCACGCCCATTTACGTAGGATCGTCGCTCGTTATAAGGCGTCAGGTGCCCGAGACCGTTGACGCGCGGCCGTTACTATTACTATATGCACTCTTTAAGGAACCCTATACGACTATAATAATGTATGCTACCAATAAGAAGAATATACGTATATAGAAGGGAAAAGATCGGGTATGCGTGTCTTCTTCGAGGGTTTACGATCAACGTCCTAGAGGCCATGTGCTCTCACCTTCGCGAAGAAGGACGAAACGAGGGAGTTTTAACCGTTGCGTTTTCGTCAAACCCAGACGAACACCAGCTGATCGGGATCACCCCCTATATTAAGTAGCATCAGCGGAGCCATGTGCTTCCCGCGCTTTTTCTACGACCGATTCCCCTTAGTCTTTTTTTTCTTCTTTTTCCTTCTTCTTCTTCTTCTTCTTCTTCTTATTCCTCGTCGATTTCTTCGTCCTTTTCGTTTTTCGTCTTATTTCTTTTTTCTTTCGTATTTATTTTCTTTTGTTTCTTTTTGTTTTTTTTTGTTCTTTTTTTTGTCTTTTTTCTTTCCTTTTAAACGCACACCGTTATTTCCTAAAATCATCAATGAGAAATATCCTCATGAAATAATCGATAATTCATCTTTTTCTTTCTTTTTTTTCTTTTTTTTTTTTTTTTTTTTTTTTTTTTAATTTATACATACTAGAAAACGAGGGATAGATATTTTCAATTCTTAATAATATACAAATATATTTTATTATTATCGTAAGATTATTATATTTTTAATTGTGTTTATAGTATTTGGATATATTAGATATTTATATCATTCAAATATGTATTATATCAGATAAATATTATAAATATAATATATAGTAGAATTCTTCTTCTTCATTTTCGTCTTTTTCCTTAACTTTCTTTCTTTCTTTCTTTCTTTCTTTCTTTCTTTTTTTCTTCTTCTCTCTTTTTCTTTTTTCTTTTTTCTCTTTTTTTTTTCTTTTTTTTTTGTTTTTTTCTTTTTTAACGCACTCTGTTATTTCCTAAAACCATTAATAAAAAATATTATCATAAAATATACAGTAATTAATTTCTTAAAATTATACGAACTGAGGTAAGGGATAGATATTTTAAATTCTTAATAATATGCAAATATATTCTATTTTTATCTAAGCACATTATATTTTTAATTATATTTATATATATATATATTTATTTATATTTATAAATATTAGATATTAGATAGTTATATTGTAGTATTTATATATTACTAGAAATATATAATATTCAGATATATACCATACTATAAATATAATATATATATATATATATATATATATATATATATATATTAAATAAAGTATTATCTTTTAAACATAGATAAAAGATCGTTCCGATGAAATACAATTTTGTAAGAGAATATATTCTGATATATATAATTTCTTGTTTATTCCTTTCATGGTTCATAAATAAATGCCTATAATAAACGTAATTTAAGGATAATCGATAGGCACGATCGAAATGTTCGTTCTCGTACGAAATTCCCTTATCCGCATGTCGTTAGAATACATAATGGATTTTTAGCGTAAAGTCACACGTTTAACTTGGGCCGACGGTTCAACAACAGCCGTGCTATATAAAAAGGATATGTCTACGTACATATATATATATATGTATATATATATATACATATATATACGTGGATAGGTAATACCGAGTCAGGCTACTTTACCTAAATAGTTATGCACCCCTTTTTTAAAGTGATGCCGGTAAAACTTACACACAGGCTGCAGCGGCAACATTCTAATGTCCGTATGTCTATGTTCGTTATTCGTTGCACTTGCTGAAACAGCTGTGGCACCTGTTTTGCTGACTCTACTGGCGTAAGGTGCAACGTTTCCCCCCATATACACGCCTCTAAAAACTCCTCCATCATGTACACCCTGTAATATCCGTCAGGATGGATAGATCATTGGATCCTAGGTTAATGGCACCCGCGTCCTGCCTTTCTAAATTCTCTCTCGACCGAATAGAGTTGTACAAATTTTTCTTTTTTCTTTTTTCTTTTTTTTTTTTTTTATTATTTCATACCTTTTTTTTTCCTTTTTGTTCCTTTTTTTTTATAAGAAAGACAGGCACTTATTTATTCGGGCATTTTTCTTCCCTCCAACCCATCTCTCATCCCAAAAAGATCTACGAACAACATTATATATTTTATAGCACAGTATCGTACGATTAGAAAGAAAATAATGAAT
>NC_060956.1:2852899-2860399 GCF_910589235.1 Vespa crabro | reverse complement strand
AATAGCACTGTGAGCTGTGCGACGGAAGACTGGAACGGTGAAGTGTTGCGCTCGGGGTGTTAAGTGAATACGACGAGCATCCAAACTACGAGAGAGAAAGAGAGAGAGACTTCAACGCACGCATAGAAGAGATAACGGTGAGGGATATAAGGGGAACAACACCGAGGACACGACGTTAAGGGTTGGGAATCACGTTTACAGGTAAAAAGATTTGTATTTTTTCAATCTTTTTTCTTTCTCTCTTTTCTTTTTTTTTTTTTTTTTTTTTTTTTTTCTTCTTCATCCTTCCTACGAACTTGACTTTAATTTACGATTTTAGAACGTATCGATGTTATTTGTATTCGGTTGTAAAAAGAAAAAAAACAAAAAAAGAAAAAAAAAATAAGCGTTACAACAGAAATACGATTTGCCTTTTGAAATGTTTTTTCTTCTCTTTTGGCCTTTTTTTCTTTTCTTTTTTCCTTTCTTTCCTTCCAACATCCAACGAAGTATCAAACATCCAAGCTCTTTTCTTTTGGTTTGTCTAAGAGAAAACACGAGAATATTTAATCTGACCACCTAATGCCGTTATACTTGCAAGCATCGCGTGACACCGACGCGATAATTCGAAGCTGTCGTACCACTGACTCGCGACGTTCAATTATACTCATTAACTTCGCCTCTTTCCGAGTGACTCCGAGTTCTAATCTTGAAATAATGGGGATCCCGTTCGTGTTATTTCTTTCTCTCACGTGAGAATTTGAAAAAAAAAAAAAGAAAAAAAAAAATAAAATAAATTTATTTCTGCTTGACCCGACATATATACATACATATATATATATATAGAAAAAAAATCGTCGCAAAAAAAGTCTTGATCATTTGATTTTGACGTTTCATCAAGAAAATTTGACAAATAGTAAAGATAGTACATATATGAATGTATTCGTAAAATCTGCTGACTGTCGGTATAAAGTATTTCGTTGGTTTCGATAAAAGAGCGAAAGATAAAAAAGAAAAAAAAGAAGAAGAAGAGGATGAAGAAAATCGAACGGACAAAAAAAAAACAAGATAAGAAGGGAAAAAAAAAGAAGGAACGCAGATTCGGATAGAAAAGAAAAGAAAAGAAAAGGAACGGGCGTCAACCATAGATAAATCTCAAATAGAACAACGTTGTTTGCGTGCACGCAGGGGTTACGCACACGTGCTTACACAAGTATGACCGGACATACGTGTAATGTATCTATGTATATACGTACGTAGACTTCGAGGCACATACTCTGTGTTTACATTCGCCAATTACAGATAGTCGGTCGTACGCAATAATGATAGATCCGCCGGCGTAGCTAATGACCGACGAGAGATCCACGCAAAAAGAGCCGGGAATGATCCTCGAACGAGAGAAACCCGTGGATCTTCTTCTTTACTTCTTTTTATTTTTTTTTTCTTCGCCAACTCTCTTTCCCTCTCTTCTACCCCCACATTTCTCTCTCTCTCTCTCTATCTCTCTCTCTCTCTTTTTCCTTTAAATGCAAAAAGAAGAAGTATTTTAAAAAATATATGGAGAAAATAAAAGAAAGAAAAATGAAAAATATATTCGCGAGTGAATATCGGTGATTGGATTTTTTAAATGTATATATATTAATATAAGTATGAATAAATTAGATTTAGATTATAGGTATAGATTATTAAAAGGAGGTATAATTTATATATATATATATATATATATATATATATATATATATAAAATTGTTAATAAAATTCTTTTTCTTTCTTATTTCTAATTTTTCATTATTTTAATTTTAACCGTAAAAATTATCAACAAATAAAAGATACAAAAAAAATAAATAAATAATAAATAATTGTGATTGTCCTCCCTTTTCTCGTCTCGTTTCTCGATTCGATTTGATCCATGTCGTCGTTTCGTCGACGTGCAATAAAATGCCTTCATAGCCTTGCGCCACCCTTCGTCTCTCTCTTTCTCTCTCTCTCTCTCTCTCCCCCTTATATATATATATATATATATATATATATATATCGCATCGATTTAATATAATTACGGTAGAACGAACGATTATTATCGAGCAATTATTTCCCGCAGTTGTAAAGCGCGGATGCTGTTAGCTTGCTACCGCCGTCCGTACTTTCTCGTCTATTCTTGTTCCTCTCTTGATCTCTACCTCTTCACTCCTTCTTTTCTCCCCCTCCCCACCCTCCCCTCCCTCCTTCTATTCCTCTCTTTAGTATATGTACCTCCTCTCTCAGTACTCTCTCACACGACTCTCCCCCTCTTGGTATATTTCGTACGAGTTCGTTTCGCTCAAGTTTTCAAGGTTGACGTTTGCGCTCTATCTTTTTGTAACATCGTTGCACATACACACACACACACACACACATACACACACACACTCGACCTTCCTTCTTTCCTCTTCTAGATCGGATAATCTCTCGTTTGTATCCTTCGTTTTTCTTCTCAGGAGAGAAAGAGAGAGAGAGGGAGAGAGAGGGGGAGAGAGAGAGAGAGAGAGAGGGACTACTTTGAGAAAAAAAAAAGTGAGAAAATGGACGCCCACGAAACCATAATCTTCGTTTTATATCAGCGTTTCTCAACTTCTTTTTTTTACAATGCGCGGTTCGATAAGTTTGTTTTATTTGCCATTATTTACTATTACAAAACGGCCCGAAAATTTTTCTAATATAATCTTATTGAAAACTTGATAGATTGGAATGATTGGTACATATGTGTATCTGTGTGTGCGTATATACATACATATATATCGTTTTAAATATACGTATGTTAAATGAGGTATTCACGCGAATCAACTCGCAAAAACCTATTACGAGGATTTTCTGGAAAATCTGTTAGGAATGAATCACTTTTTTTTTTTTTCGTTTTGACTCAAGTCAGCAAGTAAGTACTTTATTCTAATTCTAAGTAGATATTATTTCGCTACGAAAAAAATTGAAAATTTAACGCGGCCGATAAGTCGTGATACGCTAATCTATATCTCGTGTAAATTGAAAATAATTGACTTCGATCGTTAACGTCTTCTAATTTACAATGTATAAATGTATTTACATACTTACGTATCTACGTGTATATATATGTGTATATATATATGTGTGTGTGTGTGTGTATGTACAATTATATGCGTACGTAGATTTACACTTACGTATGTATGTAAATCGTAACACTGATGATTCTTCATTCTTTCTATTTTATTAATTCTTGTTATTTTTATTTTTTTTATTTTTTCTTTTATGCGCATGTGTGTACGTTTTTCTTCTTCTTCCTCTTTTTTTTTTTTCTTTTTTTTTTTTTGTTCTTTTCCTTTATTTCTCACGAAGAACGATGGCGTAAATTCGTGAGATCATCACGGAATACGATCATTATAATATCCATATTTCCGATCGACAACGCACAAGTCCCGCTGGTATCTGCAGAATGCAGATAAATAATAAACTCATATCTATGTATGTATGTATATATGTATATCTGACAAGTTGGATCGTCGACACGAAAACGACTTTCGGTTTTAGTTATCGTTTCATCAATGTATTCGAACGTTAAATGATCTACCTTTGATAAAGAATTTGGTCTTCGAACGATGTTAGTTTGGCCCTTTCGTGCCTTCTGATCACATTTTCGAGGGAACGAAAGGGAAAGAAAGAGAGAATGAGAGAGGGAAATAAGAAATTCGTTTCTAATCGTCTCCTTTTAGAAAGCATCTGCCTTCTATAAAGGATATTCTCGCAACCCCGTTTTAACACATTTTTCCCGCCAAAGCCAACCCCTCCACCGTACGTACGTACGTACGTACGTAGATACAAACTACGTTTAATCAAAAGGTAACAGTCTTGTTCTTTTAAGGGGCAGTTGTTGGCACCGTCAGCTGGTGATGATCGTTAAATACTAAAGTCTATTGTTTTCTTCTTTTCATTTTTCTTTTCTTTCCTTTCACTTTCATTTTTCACTTTCTTCTTTTTCTTTTTCTTAATTGTCTAGTCTTGTTCTTGTTCTCTTTTTTCTTTTTTCTTTTTTCTTTAATATCCTTTTTATAAAAAAACGCAAAGCGCTCGAGAAGAATCGACAGTTGTGCCAAGGAAATTGTTACGAATGGTAATCGTTAATCGAAATTTTCTATGAGAACAATAATCGATTGATTATTCGTCAATTCGTTTATTTTTTTTTTTTTTTTCTTTTTTCCATTGATTGATTGATTGATTTATTTATTTATGATTTATTTTCTTTTACGTTCTTTCGAATTTAATTCTCATCTTAGCGATAAACGAGATCTTCAGAAGAAGATTTTAAGATCACTAGGTCGTATTCTGGAAAGGGAGCGAGAAAAAAAAAGAAAGAGAGAGAGAGAGAGAGAGAGAGAGAGAGAGAGAGAGAGGTGGGGGAAGAGGGAGCGGGGGGAGGGGGATGTAAGGAGGGTAAGAGAAAGAGAGAAGATAGAAAGATATTAGATTCGTATCGTAAATGTCACGAACGCGTACGACATTGATCATAAATATCGTACGTCATCCTAGTGCGGAAACTTCGGTCAATCATCAACACCGAACGTTAGATCGTCTTAGATTATCTCAGCTGGACATCAACGTAATTCCCGTGGCGACGTTTCACGTTGACGCTGTACGACTACCGTATGTATGAGTTATCCCGATGCGAATTCTCTCAGTTGCTTTCGATCGTTCTCGAAAATTTTCTCTCTCTCTCTCTCTCTCTCTACTCGTCTTTTCCGTTCTTGTGTTCTTTTTCTTAGATTTTTCTTTCCTTCAAAAAAAAAAAAAAAAAAAAAAAGAAACAAAAACGAACAAAAATGAATAAAATCAATCGATTTTCGTCCTTCTTTTTCTTCGTCGTCGACCAAATTGACGACGACACTTAGGCAAAATAAGTATTTATTTATGTATATATATATATATGTGTGTGTATGTATCTATGTATGTATGTATGTATGTATGTATGTATGTATGTACACGTAAGTATGTTGGTATGTATCTACATATGTATATACGTTTCGCGAGACAGGAAGTCTAACCAGTTTAATGCCAGAAATCGGCCATTTTCCTTCAATCGTTCGAGGGCCCTCTTCTCGCAATAAAGATTTTTATGAGAACGTTAAAAGAAGGAGGATAGAAAGGGAGAATAGACGTATATAAAGAAAAATCCTGTCGTTCGTTGCAAATCGATTCGAGATATCTCAATTTCGATCGATCGAATCGTTCGACGTTCCAATCTTTGCGACTGGTTCGTAGAGAGAGAGAGAGAGAGAGAGAGAGAGAGAGAGAGAAGACGACGACAAAGTTAGTTTTGCATCGAGCCACCTCTCTAGTTTTACTCTCTTACTTCGTACGATCGAACGGATGGATCTTCGATCTTGTCGCTAATGAAAATTCATGGTGAGTCTCGAAGACGCGGCAATTATTACGATAATGCTCGCGCGAATCTCGTTTTCCCGTTGCCTAACGATGTAGACATTGGTGTTTTCGTTCTACGTTCTATATATCTTTCTCTCTCTCTCTCTCTCTCGCTCACTCACTCTTTCTTACTCTAAGTGTTCGCTGGCATTGGAAACTTTACCGCGCTATTATGCCCTGTTACTCGTTATATATCCAGATCGGAATGTGGTCTGGGTAATGATCTACTTTGGAAAGCCAAACTGCTACGATCCGATAAATATATATATGTATGTGTGTATGTATATGTATATGTGTATGTGTGTACGTGTATTGTGTGTATATTTGTATGTGTATGTATATGTATATGTATATGTATATGTATATCGAACGACGTTTTCCATGCTAAGAAAAGAGATAGCACGAGAAAGAGAGAGAGAGAGAGAGAGAGGGGGAGAGAGAGAGAGAGAGAGATAGATAGGTAGATAGATAGATACAAAATACTATCGGCCATTTTCAATATCTAACGGCCCCCGTCGGTCGGCATTTAATCCAATCACTTGTTTATGCTCCGATTCTCAGCTACAAAATAATGCCTCATCCTTCTATTTTCTCATCTCTTTCTTTTTACCCTTCTCCTTTTCTTTTCCTATATATATATATATATATATATATATATATATATATATATATATATATATATATATTGTCAGATCGATCTTTATATTTTCTCTCTTCGTTTTACGTTTCATGGGAACGGACCGATGATTATTGCCGAGAAAATCGATAAATCCCGATAATTGCGCGTAATCGAAGCGTACGAAATCCGCGAATCGTGGATAGAAGAGAGAGAGAGAGAGAGAGAGAGAGAGAGAGAGAGAGAGAGAAAATTCACTCGCCATTGGATAGATGAGGGAAGCGATGGAGGGTTGGTTTTAGTTAAGGCAAAGTATTTGAGATGATAGCAACGCAACTTAATGGTAACTCGTTAAGTAAGGAAAACTATTTTCTAAAAAGATATTATAGCCGTTTCTTTTCTCTTTTGATATTTGCCTTATTGTTTATTTATTATTATTATTATTATTATTATTATTATTATTATTATTATTATTATTATTACTTTTTTGTCGGAATCACTATATTGAGAAGATCGCTGGTCGAGGTTTACCTATATCTCAACCGATGGACATCCGAATAGGTCTGGCTCCAATAATCGTAACGTTCCGTCAAAAGTTGATCAAGCGTTAAAGATAACAATCGAGAAATGGCACTCTCCCGCGATTAGATCGATCCTTATACTCCGTAATTGGTCCATAAACGAGATGTCATCTCGTCTCGGTACTCTATCGTTTCTCAAGTATTAATGCAGTTTATAGTGGGATCTCTATTTCTATTTCCACATCATTTGTAGATCATCAAAGATTTATATTATCGATCAAATCTAACTTCGCTTGTAGATATTATATTATCCATCGACATCTTTTTACTAAACAATCTCTCTCTCTCTCTCTCTCTCTCTCTCTCTCTCTCTCTCTTTCTCTTTTTCTCTCTCTGTCTCTGTCTCTCTTGCCTTGACCACGTTCTACGACTTTATTATTATCTCTTTACCATGAACCGTGGAGCATGATCGATGGATAGATAGATAGACAGATAGACATATAGACAGATAGATAGATAGATGGATAGATAGATAGATAAATATATATATATATATATACCTAGAAATGTTTCAGCTACCGATCGATGTGAAAATCCTTGTGGAACTTGATTGGTACTCACGAATTGGAATAGAAAATCGTCGTGTGAGAAGTTGAAAGAGGGTCGGGGCGAGGCGGAACGTTGGGTGGATGGGTGGGGGGAGAGGGTAAAAGGATTAGATAGTAGGTAAAAGGATTAGTATATGTAGGTACATAGGTATCTAGGTAGAGATAGATAGCATACCGGAAATGATCGGTGATGGCTGCTGAAATCGAAAGCAATGGGAGAGAGAATAAGCCGTTTGCTTCCTGCTCCCGATTTCCTTTCCGATCAAGAATGAACAGGGTGGTGATGTAGGTAGTAGTAGTAGTAGGAGTAGTAGTAGTAGTAGTAGTAGTAGTAGTAGTATAAGAAGTAGTG
>NC_060956.1:2830399-2840399 GCF_910589235.1 Vespa crabro | reverse complement strand
TATAGAAACGTTAGAAAGATAACCTCGCGAAACTACCAAGTGGATATTATCGGATAAATTTCCTTATGAGAATTTCTATGTTAACAATTTTGATCGTAATGATGTCTCATTTAAAAACGATCATGATCTTGAATTTATCAGAGCGAGGAAGGGGAAGGCGGGGATTGGGGGTGGGGGAGGAGGGTGGACGAATCATTTAAAGTGTCAGATATTATTACTATCGATTTTTTTTCTCCTTCCACCCCCTCCGCCTCCTCCTCGCCGTCCTATCTTTTTTATCTTTTCTTTTCTTTTTTTTCTTCCTCTTCTTTTTCTTTTTCTTTTACTTCTAGCAAAGTCCATTGTTTCGGATCTATCGGATAGATCGGATATTTCAAAGAAAAGATTGCTTCTTTTCACGAAGATTCTTTACTTCGCGAGTGACCATTGAACAATATTTTGACACATTACGTACGACTGTCGTAAAAAAAAAAAAAAAAAGAAAAAAGAAAAAAGAAAAGAAAAGAAAAAGGAAACGAAAGTACGAAAAGAAAAAAAAAAAGGAAAGAAAAATCCAAAGGATATTTCAATTTATCCGTGAATTCTTATTTATATTAGATTGATCGTATTATCTTGTAAATAATTTTTACGCTCTCCCCACCCCACTTCGCACCACCCTACGTTCCTACATTCCGTTTTCTTTTTCTTTCGCTTTTTTTTCTTTTTTTTTTTTTTTTCTTCCTTTACATATTTTTTCCTCGCAGAGGAAAATACTTTCGAGAGGCATATGCAATTATCGAGACATATAATAATAATTAAGTGTACTTGAAAAATCCAACAATAGATAGAAGAGTTAGAAGTGAGCAAGCATTAGTCGGTCGAGGGTTAAAGGCTAGATTATCTATCCAGCGAGTGGGTTAACGCGAGTCTCTTAGGAAATCGCGTGAGAGAAGAGGAACGAAAGAAAACAGTAGTTAAGTAACACCGTGAAGTAAAAAAAGAAAGAAAGAAAGAAAGGAAAAAAGGAAGAAAGAAAGAGACAGAGACAGAGTGAGAGAGAGAGAGAGAGAGAGAGAGAGAGAGAGAGATGAAATGAGTATACTTTTATATGTTGGTATACTAGCGTAGGAGAGAATATAATGGCGTTAAAAAGTAATGTTTGTGGGAAGACGCCACGCGTTTAAAATAGGTCGTGTATATATATATATATATATATATGTACTTATAGAAAAGCTTTGTTGTAGTTCTAGTTAATCATCGTCTTTGATCGCTCTCACTTTTTCTTTATTTTTCTTTTCCTTTTTTTTTCTTTCGTTCTTTTTCTTTTTTTTTTTCTCTCCCCTTCATCCATTCGCACCTGAAAGCCACCCACCAGCGTTTCAAGGTCATGCTTTTATACTAACCATAATTAAAGGAACAATATAGATTGGTCAATTTTTACAGTCAAAGTTGAGGGAAAAGATGGAGTGAAAGAAATTCGAGAGAGAGAGAGAGGGAGAGAGAGAGAGAGAGAGAGAGAGAAAGAAAAAAAAAAGATTTCTCTCTCACGGCGCGTTAACTCCAGCTAATTGGAAGTGCACGCAACGATAACGCGGTCAGTTAATAGAGCGTTCGTTCTTTTGCAGAACGACGACGAGTAGACGTTTGTGTCATGCCCACAAGGGAGGCGTCAACGGCCATGACTTGGTGAAATTTAAAACTCGGACTCTTAGCGATTCGATCTGCGATCTTTCTCATCGCAAAAGGGAGACCAGACCGACTTTATCGTCTACTGCTATATTAATTAAGTTCCTTTGTACTCTCCTTCTCTCTCTCTCTCTCTCTCTCTTTTTCTCTGAAAAGATCAATATGATTAAAAGCGAATTCTTTTTTTAGCGATCTTATTCATCTTTTCCTATGGTTTGTTCTTGAAACATTTTATAATCTTATAATATCTTCCTATTATGCAATTCTTTTTCTTTTTCTTTTCTTTTTTTTTTTTCTCTTTTCCATCTTATTAACAACGACTATAACGAAGACATTAATATATAAAAAATTTTTATTATATTACATTACGTCGCAATATCAATAATTTATAAAAATTTAAAGAAAAAAAGGAATTTCAATATATCCATAAAATATCAATAAAACATAATTAGACATATAAAATATATATATATATATATATATATATATATATATATATATTTATAGGAAAACGTCGTATAGTTTAAATGGTTAATTAATAAATCATGGGATATAATTAGGTGATACAAACGGTTCCGACTTAGAAACGAAACATAGAAAAGGGGGATCGTTGTGTTACCATAATCGGCAGGATGTAATGCGTAAGAGACGAGCATTTACCAACTAACTCCGATATTTCTTCTCTTTAGGCATTATAATATATCCTGCGACGTATTTTCCGTAGCGCCTCTTAACGAGGTGCCGGACGGAGTTTAGCTCTCGCTCTACGCACCATTGCACCGCTTGCTGAATTCATCTCTCTCTCTCTTTCTCTCTCTTTCTCTTCTTCTTTTCCTTCTTCTCTTTCTTCTCTTTCTTCTCTTGGCCATAATGCCATCGTCGTGCGCGCTAACGCTTGTTTAACAATCATTATTTGCGAGCCCACGGCTATCGACGATATCCAAGATCCGATCGAAATCTCCAACATCGATCGCATTGTTATTCTTTCTTTTTCCATTTCTATTCTTTCATTTCTTTTTCTTTGTTTTTTTTTTTTTTTTTTTTTTTATTGTTGTTGTTTTTCTTCCCTTTCCTTACTTATTTCTACGAGTGTCTGTCGTGTGTCTTTCGTAATGTTTTCTTTCTTCTTTTCCTTTTTTTCTCTCTCTTTTTTTTCTTTTCTTTTTATTTTCTCTCTCTCTCTCTCTCTCTCTCTCTCTCCCTCTCGTTTCGTTCGTATTCGAAGGACATTTATATGTGAAACTTAAAGTATATCATAATTCGTATTAATTTTTATCAATTATTCGAAATTTCGTTTTATGCGGATTTTTATGTTGATAGAAAATTAAAGAAAGAGAAAGACAGATAGATAGATAAATAGAGAGAAAGAGAGAGAGAGAGAGAGAGAGAGAGAGAGAGAGAGAGAGAGAGAGGGAGAGAAAGAATATTATAAAGATGTATTGATTATAATTAAATAATATTATTAAAAGTGATAAATTTAATTGTTTCCCAATGACATAGAAAAACAAAAAGAAAATAAAAAAAAAAGAAGAAAAAAAAGATTAGATACAATGTAAAAAGAGAGAAGAAAAAAAAAGACAAAAGAAAAATAAACAAATTAAATAAAAACCCTACGATATCCTCGATGTACTCGAACTTGATTTATAATAAATAAAAACAATCTGGAAGGATATAAATTTGAAACGAGAGAAAAACAAAAAAGAATTGAATATCTCAAAAAAAAAAAAAAAGAAAAACAAAATAAAAAGAGAAAAAGAAAAGGAAAAGAAAAAGAAGAAAAAATAAATAAATATACAAAATAATTGATAAAATACGAACGCGCGTGTCAGAGGTTTGTATCTCCGTAAATCATCATTGATCTTGAAAATCACCATTGATCTTGAAAATCACGTTTGATCTTTGACATTGATTTCTTTTTTTCTTATTGAAAGTCTCTCGCGTAAAGTAGGAAACTAAACTAAACTAAACTAAACTAAACTAAACTATACTAAACTAAACTAAACTAAACTAAACTAAACTAAACTAAACTAAACTAAACTAAACTAAATTAAACTAAATTAAATTAAATTAAATTAAATTAAATTAAACTAAACCAAACTAAACTGAAGTAAATTAAACAAAATTAAACAAAATTAAAGAAAACTAAACGAAACAAAACGGATGACAGCGATGGGCCGTTGCATTCGTCGTCGACGGAAACGTTTCCTCTTTCTCGATCATGGCGACGTCAATTATACTCGAAAAGGAGAAAGAAAGATAAAGAATGAGAAAGACAGAAACAGAGAGACAGAAACAGAGAGAGAGAGAGAGAGAGAGAGAGAGAGAGAGAAAGAGAGAAAGAGAGAGGGCAGGGCGTCTTGGTAATAATTCAGGGATATTACTGTACTCTCAACGGCAGCCAAGAAGTACACGGGTCTACGGTTTACAAGTGCTTTGTGCCCTTCTCCAGCCTATATTTCCTCTCTCCGGATACGTTATAAATGCCCGTGGTAACTCCTTGGGTCACTTTATGCGCCTCTGCCACTCTAGTTGCTGCTTGCTACTTCCCTTTATTCTCTTTTACCTACCTTTTCTTTTTATCTTTCTTTCTTTCTTTCTTTCTTTCATCCTTTCCTTCTTTCACCTTCCCTCTTTCTCTTTCTCGATCTTCTCTTCGAGACTTCTTGCTCGGTTATCCAAGATGATAACTGACTACGACTCGAGAATTCATCGTACGATTCGGATAACCATTGTGTACAGTGTATTCTCTCTCTCTCTCTCTCTCTCTCTCTCTCTCTGTCTCTCTTTTTCCTTACCTTTTTCTTTCTCTTTTGTCTCTCTCTCTCTCCTTTTCTTTCTATCTCTCTGTCTATCTCTTTTTCAATCGATTTTTCTATCCCCGTCTTTTCTCTTCAACAATTTTCCCCTTAAACCCCTCTCGTTTGTTTCATTTGTGCATATCTTCCGTATGTTTCTGTCTCCTTCTTTTTTTTCTTTTCCCTTTTTTTTCTTTTCCATTTCTTTATTTTTCATTTTCTTTTTTCTTTTTTCTTTTTTTGCTTTCTCCCTACTATACATCTGTCTCTTTCCATTTATTTCGTACTAGTTTAGCAATAGTAATGCACTTTTTCAATTTGGCTTTTTCTAATCGATCGTTCTTTTTTCTTCCCCTGTCCTTTCTTTTTTTCTTTTCATTTTGTTCTTTTTCTTTTTCTTTTTTTTTTTTCTTTCGTTCGTTCGTTCGTTCGTTCGTTCGTTCGTTCGTCCCGCATCGTTTTTTCTCTTCCCGTTTACTTTTTCCTAATTTTTTCTTTTCTCCTCCATCCGTCCGACACTTCGTGTCTCACCTTCATTTCTTTGCTTTTCCATTCCCGTTCTCTTTCTCCTTCTTTCTTTCATTCTTACCATCCAACGTTATGTTTCTTCCTCCTTTTCGTTTTCTTTTACTATTCCCCCCACCTCTTCTCCCCACCCCTACCATACTTCCACTCATTCCGTTTTTTCTTCTCTTTCTTTTTCAAAGTCAATTTCTCCCTCTCTCTCTCTCTCTCTTTCTTCCGGTCACAGTATAGAACCACTCAACCACCCATCCATCCACCCACTCACCACTACTCATCCTCCTTGTCTCCTTCCTTTCGTTTCTTTCGGTGTTAGAAAAAAAACAAAGAAAAGAAAAGAACAAAAAAAAAAAAAACCACACGAAAACAGAAAAAAAGCGCGAAAGAATTCGCTTTCGCTTTTTCGAGTAATTGCTCCTTGCGCCGTTGTCTTCCAACTTTTATTACCATCACGATACTCGAGCAACCAACCAACCGACCGACTAAACGACCGACCAACCGACCGACCGATCGACCGACCGACCGACCGACCGAACAAACGACCAAACGACCGACCAAACGACCGAACGAACGAACGACCGTCGTTCCTTCGGTTTCCCTTCGTCTCAAGCTTACTCTTAATTCGCGCGCAGTTTTGATATTATCTTTAGTACGATTCGCGAGTGTAGATAACTATGTAAGTAAGTACGAATCGGTTTCCCGTACGATCTCGGACACGAGATACACGTTTTACTCCTTGTACATATGTATATATGTATGTATGTATGTATGTATGTATGCAGGTAACCAACATAGTTATTTAAGTATGTAAGTACCTACATATTTACTTACGTATAGTAGTAGCACGATCACAATGATCTCTACGAGGTATAGTATTCCACAGTACTTGCACGTTTTACGAGCTTTCTTTAATTTATTACGTCCGTTTCGTTTAAAAAAAAAAAAAAAAAAAAAAAAAAAAAAAAAAAAAAAAAAAAAAAAAAAAAAAAGAGAAAACGAAAGAAAAAGGAGAAGAAAAAGGAAGAAAAAAGGGTTACGCACAAAAGAAGAAAACGAACGAATGAGAATTTTCGACGAGACTTATCTACGAGAGAACTCATCAAGGCCAAACCTGATGCCTTTACGTTCTTATCATCAGAAATTTATTCCCGTCGGATATAACGAAGGACACGGACACGACACCACACCGCGGATATCTGAGGATTCTTTTTTTAAGAGGGAGAAAAAATTAAGGAAAAAAAAAAAAGAAAAAAAAAGAAAACGAAAAAAAACGGAAGAAGAAGTAGTAGTAGTAGTAGTTTATCGTCTTAAGCCGTAACGAGAAAGAGAAAAAAAGAAGAGAGAAAAAGTAAGAAAGAAAATTTCGACAGGTCAAAAGGTCATACCGTCTTATACTAATCGACGATGTATAAAGTACTTACCTACCTTCTAGTTTTCTTCTTTTTCTCTTTTCTTCTGGCTGGCAACCAGGCGCGCGTTAGAGCGAACGTCGGCCAGATAAAAACCTTGTCGACTTCCTGTGCCACCCGCCTTCGTCCAAGGTCGCCTCATTACGCGGTCTCAGGTACAACCTACTATGGCCGCCGACTACTTCGCGGGATATCTCGAGTCTAATCGACTACGTTCAAGGCTACGAACTACCTATAGCTTTTTGTTTTTTTTTTCTGTTTTTTTTTTTTTTTTTTCTTGTTTTCTTTTTTTTTTTGTTTCTTTCTCCTCTTTTTTTCGGTGGCCTTCTTTAATTTTCTAATTTCAATCGTTAGTACACACTTTCTTCTTAAATTCCCAAATATTTCGAAACCTCGAGATGTAAGATCTAATTCATTTGATCAATGAAATTCATTGATCATGATCGTATCAATTCGTTGAAAAGATTTTTCTACGAGATTCTATCTACGATATAACGATTTACCATCACGTTTCGAGAAATAAAATTAAAAAAGAGAGAGAGAGAGAAGTGAAATCTTTGAATTAGTTAGAATTAGGTGTTAGAATTTTTCAAGTAATATAGGTACGTGATATCTGTGAAATTGCCTAATTGCATATTTTAATAACTTTCTTAAGTAATGTACGAGACGTTGATTAAAATTCGACGATACTGATATCTATTGATTTCGATAAATGCAAATTAACCTAATCTACCTTCTCTCCCTCCCCTTTCTTCTTCTTCTTCTTCTTCTACCCTCCTCCTGGTTCAATAAATCCATCCATTCTTTTTATTACTTTATCGTTCATAATTAATCACATAACGGTATATATCATCTATAGAATGTCTGTTTCTATTAAGAAATCATTTATCTACCTATCTATATATACACATATATATATATATATATATATATATATGTATCAAATATATATATATATATATATATATATATATATGTATCAAATATATATATATATATATTTGATATACGGACAAATGAGTTAAATTTTTAATAGAAATACTTTTAGATTATATTTTTATTTTTAAATTTAGACCTTTAAACTCATTGGAAGGATATCGAAGATTAAGATAACAAAAAACGAAAAGAAAAGAAAAAAGAAAAAGAAAAAAGAGGAAATACGAATTATTTGCAAAATGAATATTTTACAGGACAATATTAAGATATTAATAATTATGTCTTTCAACATAAAAAAAATTAGGATGCTGATAGGATGTTTAGGAACTTTGCGAAAAGTTCGATCCTCGATATTAGATCACCGATCATATTTGAAGTTGAGCGGACAAAATTTTTTCCTTCTTTTTAATATAAAATTAAAACAAAAAAGTGAAAGTGGCAGTTTCGAAAATTTCACTTTACACTATTACTCTGAACAAAAACAAGGATATAAGAAATATTTGCGATATATGTCAATTTTTTGGGCGCACACACGGGAGAAACTAACCTTAAGCGATTAGAAGGAGAAAGAAAAAAAAAAAAAAAGAAAAGAAAAAAGAAAGAAAAAAAAGAAATAGAAAGTTCATATAAATCGAATATGACGAATATAATTTTTCTTTTTTTTTTTTTTTTTCTAATCGAACTTAAAGGTACGCGTGTTAACGATTTAAACGTTCCAAATCTTAATGTCGAATCTAACAAAACTCGATCAAATCATCCGATAGTACATTAAATTATTATTATTATGTATTATACCGTAAAATTAATAATTTTTTGATTTTTAATACGTACCATCAAATATATGATTACTTACTGAACTTTATGATACAACGATAGATAAGGGATTTGATTAAGTTCGAAGAAACAGAGACGTTCCTCGAGAAATGAACTTTTCTTTTAACTTCGGACCCACCCTGAAAATCTTTTGCAAAATGTTGCGTTGGCGTATAAGCGTCATGCGATACGTCAGAAAGCTTATCCAGATAGAATGCATGTAAAGAAGGCTTATGAGAATGCAGGACGAAATAAATCATACGAATGCATATGTGTGTATGTGTATTTTTTTACGTTGCAGTCGCATCGATCATCTACCGATACGTTATGTGAGAAAGAAAGATAGATATATTTTGTGCGTGCGTGTGTATGTGTGTGTGTATGTGTGCGTATATACATATGTATACGTATATATCTATATCTACTTATGTATATATAACTTGTCTGGAATCCGTATGTATACTAGCAAACATCTTCCTGGTTCATGAAAGATAAGTCTCGAACATTGAAAATGCCAGGGGGCGATGGATCGCGAATGTCCGACAGTTTTGAAATTTCTAATATCCTATTCTAATCGATCTTAACTTCCGTTCCATGGAAAAGTTCATTTGGCATTTTTATAATATTATTGGTACGATGAATTATTATTAATTATTAATTATTATTAATTGATCGACGAAGATCACGTCACGACGTGAAATCTTTTTTTTCTTTTTTTTCTTTTTTTATTTTTTTATTTTTTTATTTTTTTTTTTGTTCAAATTAATTTCTAGATCTAGCGTGCGTCTGTTTTGTCGTTCAAAAAACAAGAAAAAAACAAAAGAAAAAAAACAAAAAATTCACCGTTACCATTATAACGAACGATTTCTTTTAATCGTATGCTTTTGAAATTAAAATATCGTATATCGTATAAAGAAAGTCGATGAAGTTCAACGATGATTCATCGATGATCTCAATAATGACGATCGACGCGTTAAAAAAAAAAAAAAAAAAAGAAAAGAAAAGAAAAAGAAAAAAAGAAACCGTCTTCCTCTTTATTCTGCAAGATTCTTATATCTTTCACTAGCTCGCGTAATGTATTTCTTTTTTATATTGTTAAAAAAAAAGGTTACGAAGTTTTTAGAAATTTTAGGCTTAGTATTGAACGGTATCGAGCGCAAAACATTTGATTATTTTTATACGCACGAACTTCGGTGTCGGTAGGCCAATACGTGTTCAGTTATTTGCAAGATTTTGCATTTCTTACGACGACGACGACGACGACGACGACGACGACGATCTCTCTTTCTTTTTTTTTTTTTTCTTCCTTTTTCTTTTTTCATTGGACAAAAAAAAAGAAGAAGAAGAAGAAGAAAATAAATGGAAAAAGAAATTTCTTGATAGAATCTAAAGAAACAGATATTCTTAAAATACTAGATTGACTGGAGGATTTACCGTTGGAATTTTGTTCCCCCACCCACCCTCGTTTCAATTTATATCGAATCGTTCGAAGGAACGAACGAACGAACGAACGAACGAACGATCGAACGATCGATCGATCGATCGATCGATCGATCCTCCGTTTCTCCACTTTATCCGCCATTCCGTATAAAACAACGACGGCTTCACTTTTTCTTAAACGGCAAAAAGATCTCGCATTCCGTGTTAAAACTCGCTTAGCGATGTTATTTTAACATCGACGCCATCGTTTCTTTATGAGAAAGAAATTTACGTTCGATTTCCATGGCACTAAAACAAAAGAAAAATAATTTTGCATTACGATAAGTCATATATATTACCAATCGATATCGATACTATTTTTTTCCCTTCCCATCCTCCTTGCAATTAAATAAGTAAGTAAATGAAAGTAAGTATACTTAC
>NC_060956.1:2817899-2825399 GCF_910589235.1 Vespa crabro | reverse complement strand
TCTATGTATGTATGTATGTATGTATGTATGTATGTATTTATGTATATGTGTTGGTAGTTAGAAACCTCACACGGTAGATTCGCCGATCTCGAAGGCGCCACGTAAGTCGCAAGAGAGACGCCTCGCCCTATCATGAACCTCCTCACGTGCGAGCCACTCTACCCTCCAACAACGCATGCTTATCACTTTTCCAACGAACCTTTTACCTGCTTTTCCTATGCTCCCGGAATGTAACAGTTTTTAAACGACAGCTATCGGACATTTATCGTACCTAAGTACTTCGTTTATTTTATTTGTTAGAAGGATCGACTTTATTTCTTGTTCCATCTGTTTACATTACACACACACACACATATATATATATATATACGTATATGGAATAAATATAACATATAAAATATATATATATATATATATATATATATATAATGTGTGATATTATTTATATAATAATAATAATAATGATCATACATTAAGAGTTAATGAAAAAGGAAGAGAAGAAGAAGTTGATCTGAAAAAGAAAAAAGATCCTTAGCAATGAATTTCGAAGTAACGAAAAAGAAAAAAAAAAAAAAAAGAAAGAATAGAAAAAAAGAAGAAGAAAAAGAAGAGAGGAAAAAAAGAGAAAGACAATAGAAAAAGGTCAAAAGTTTCTTTCACGTTATTAATAACATACTTCAATGGTATTAGAAAATCAGATCGAATGCCCTTTCGATTTCGTACGTATATTCAACTTTTCCTATCGAACATATACGAATGATTTATCTTATACTTATTTACATATTTACATATATATCTGTTTATAACGTAGGCGCATAACATAAACGATAGAGAAAACATTACGTAGCGGGAACATACTTATGAGGGAATTCATAAAAAAAAAAAAAAAAAGAAAAAAGAAAAAAAAGGGGGGGAATCCACCGATCGAATTTATCGATCATGTTACGCGATCGTCGATGTCTCATACTATCTACTAGCAGCACGTATCGTCTTCGAGCACGCGAACGCGTTTCTCAGCAGGTGCTTTGCTCGCGCGTGCATACGGTCTCCTCCTCCTCCTTCACCTCCTTCTTCTCCACCTCCTCTTCTTTCTGTGTGCATGCATGCATGCATTCATCCGTGCATGTGCATCGGAACGTCCGATGTCGCCCGAGAAACGGGTATTCTCGCTGAATAACCGAGCAGAGAGGAAGGAAAGAGGAAGGAAAGAGACAACGACGACGACGACGACGACGACGACGACGACGACGACGACGAGGACGAGTCTTCGATTAAAGTAGGAGGGAGGGAGGGAGGGAGAAGGAAACAGGACGCGTTCGTTACAGTTATCCGTGAATATAATCCTTTGATTATTCTTAACGGGCGATCGACTTCTTAAGAGAACCATTGTCGCCGTGATTTAGGCTATAAAGAGAAAGAGAGAGAGAGAGAGAGAGGGAAGGAGGGTGGGAGAGAGAAAGAGAACAATGAACTTATCGACGGCTTCTTTCCCTCTCTTGCTCTCTTTCTCTCTCTCTCTCTCCCTCTCTCTCTCTCTCTCTCTCTCTTGCTCTCTTTCTCTCTCTCTTTCTCTATCTCTAGTACCTCCAAGCAACAGGCTTTTACCGTTAAACGAGTGTTAAAGAGTCTAGCGACACTCTCTCGTCGTTTAAACAATAATACGATATCGAAAGTGTAAACTAAATAAATGAGAAATATATGTACGTTTGAAAAGAAAATAATTCAGAATAATTTTATTTCGATTCAGATTTATATTATTATTATTATTATTATTGATATTACGAATTGCGTTGGATTTTGAAAAAACAATTCCATTAATTATTTAATCGTCTAGATATAATTTGTTCTTCCTTTTTTTCTTTTTCTACCTTTTTCTTTTACCTTTTGTTTTTTTTTTTTTTTTTTCGTTTATCCTCTTCTTTTTTCTTCTTTTCGTCTTTACTTTCACCTTATTAGATTTCTATATAAAATAATTTTTCTTATTATTAAACGATATTACGTATTACGATTGAATTTATTTCAATGGCATTAACGTTTAAATGTCATTGTTCTCTCGTATCCTCGTACGATTATTATTATTATAAAATTGAAAATGAACGATTTTGAATAATAGAATTGAACGATAAGTTTTATATAATGCTCTGTATAATGTAAGATTAAGAGAGAGAGAGAGAGAGAGAGAGAGAGAGAAAAAAAAAGAAAATAAAAAAATAAAAAAGAAAAAAAAAGATTGACGTAGGCGATAAGTTTCCTTCGTCATATGTGCAAAGTTTTATTCGACCAAACGAATTCTTTCTTTTTTTCTTTTTTTTTTTTTTTTTTTTTTTTTACAATAACTATGAAAGCTCCCAATGTGCAAATCGATCCAATTTAAAATCAACCAACTCGATTTATTTATCCCAACGTTTAGCCTACTTTCTCCTAAACTAATAACCGCGATACATAAAATCGAGGCTCCCCCGCCAAACGATCTCTATCCGCCATACCTTCCTTTATTATACTTCCTTTCAAAATCTTAAAGAGAAACGCGCATTGTACGATCTAGAGAGGAGGATATAAAAGAACAAAGAAAAAGGAAAAAAAGAAAAAAAAGAAAAAAAGACAAAAAGCAAAGAATTATATTTTTCTTTTCAATCTTGAGCACTTGATGCATTTTGACAATCGGTATCATCAGATCACGATTGACAATCGATCGATCATTTGTTTTCATCATTTTTCTCGTAGATTTTTCTAATCGAATAGAAAAAAATAAAAACAAAAACAAAAAAAAAAAAAAAAAAAAAGAAAAAACCCCCCCCCCCAGAAAAACAGAACAAATATTAGAGTTGCGTTAAAACTATTACGACGTTTAATTCGATTCGCTATATATCTCTGTCCTGTTCCTTTTTATCCCTCTCCCTCCCTCTCCCCACCCCGTTAGACCCCCGCTGCCCTTCACCTACGCTACGAAAACGCCTTTCCCTATACCAACTTGTATGTGTTGACTATTCTTACATACATACATACATACATATATATACCTTTATCTTTCTCTTATGTTCGTTTATATACAACAAGTAGAGAACCAACCGGCCATTACACGGTGGAGATATTTGATTCGATATAGCCGATCGAGTTTTATAATCGTCCAATGACCGTCTCGTTCGATTGTCTTGCCAATGAATCCAATATTCTTGATTTTGATTTAACGAAGATTTAATCCGTTCGAAATTATTGTACGTTTCAATTTAACGATTTACCTTTAAACGTAATAATATAATTGTTTATTGGTTTATTAAATAAAATAATTATTATCAACCAATGTATATATTTTTTTCATCGTCAAACGAAAATATTCGAGAAGATATTTTTCTACTTCTTTCTTTCCTTTTTTTTTCTTTTTTCTTTTTTTTTCTTTTATTCGTACTTATCTTTTCTCTTTTCTTTTCTTTTTTTTTTTTTTTCTTTTGCAAATGTGCACTTGAAACAACACATTCGTGTATCGGAAAGATTTTGACAGAATTTGGGAGATAAATTTGTTCGTTTGTTTTTCTGTTTTTTTTTTTTGTTTTTTCTTTTTTCTTTCTTTTTTTTTTTTTCGCACAACCGGAATTTCGAACCCGGGCCGCCGGATTCGTAGAATACACGTGCCATTCCTACTACGCGGAACACGGAACACGGAATACGGAATACGGAACACGGAACACGGTACACGATACATGAGACACGGAACACGGTACATGAGACACGGAACACAAAACACAGAACACAGAACACAGATCACAAATCATTCAATCAATGCATTTCTAGTGTAACCAACTTCACAATTTCCCCTCTCCTCTCTCACCCCGTCCTCGCTTTCTCTCTCTCTCTCTCTCTCTCTCTCTCTCGCCTTCTCTCTTTCTCTCATTTTGTATTTCATGTCGATCGTACACCGACCTTCTCTCCTTTTCATTTCTTTTTTCACTCGTTTGCAGTCTTGCTTTACGGCTAATATTTTTGCAAATTAAATAGCTTAATTTTCCGGTCGAACAGCAAAGAAAACATTATACGATATTTTATCGGCATTGAACAATAATAATAATAATAATAATAATAATAATAGTAATAATAATAATAATGATTTTTGATGAATTACAAGAGGACAAAAATATAAACGGACATTTTTTTTTTTTATTAATAATTAAATCATAAAACTATTTCGAAATATACGTTCGACGTGTCATTACATAATATAAATGAAAATAATATTAAGAGAATAATTACATAATAAAATTATACAACAATGTCACATAAATTAACAAACATATTTGATATATACATAATAATCCGTAACAAAGAGATAAATGAATAACTGAAACAAACAAACAAACAAACAAACAAACAAACAAACAAAAAAAAAGAGAAAAAAAAGGAAAAAGAAAAGAGAGAAATAATATTCTTTCGTGATTATCGAAAATGGATAGAAAATAAAGAAATGGACGAAAATAGAGAAATATACGATCAAACATATTTATTTACGATTATTAATTAAAATCAATAAAGTTTCAAGTATGACGATAATACGAATATAATAATTAGTAGATAAAAGTAAAATTATATTAATATAATTAGTGACGTTCTTAGCTGTCGATCATGTGGATGAATCGATGTCCCATTGTTAAAAAGGAGAAAGGAAACACATATTTAGGGTTAAAACTAGGGTGGGAGGGCGTGCACCGGTTAAGATGAAAGAAACGATAATAGCGGGATCGCCGTTTATACGGAACGTAGATAGGATCTTGGACCTGGAGTCGGAAGAATAGACGAGGGATTGCCGTTACCAGATGCACACGGCTGAAGTTGGTGCTGCAGATCGGGCGCAACGATGGTGGGATGCACCTTCGTACCTGTTACCTGCTGCCATACACAAACAAACAAACGAACAAACAAACAAACACATACATACATACACACACACATATATATTCTCTCTCTCTCTCTCTCTCTCTCTCTCTTTTTCTCTCTCTCTCTCTCTTCCTCTTTTTCTCGTATGTATGACGGGGACCAGACCGAAGGGAGAAACTTGGGATTAATCTGTCGGTGGCACGCGCCACTAACACAGGTGGCTCTTTAAAACTTGCCGACCAACTTCTCTCTCTCTCTTTCTCTCTCTCTCTCTCTCACTCTGTCTCTCATTCTCGCCCACACACACACACACACACACATACACTCTGTCTTTTTCTCTTTCTCTCTTTCTGTCATTTCGTAAACGATGAGAAAGATATGACCGTATCTATTCCTTTTTTTCTTTTTATTTTATTTATTTCCTCATTCTCTCTCTCTCTCTCTCTCTTTTTCTTTTTCTTTTTCTTTTTCTTTTTCTTTCTTTATAAACGAATAGACGTGCAGGAATTGTCTCGTTCATCTCCTTTCTCCCGTCGTTAATGTTAACAAACATTTAATTAATTATAATATTTAATAAAGAACGCACAAAAAGAAAAAAAGAAGAAAAGAAAAAAAGATGGAAAAAAAGAAAATAAGAAATGAAAAGATGGAATAATATTCGTGGGACGATTACAGGTACTTAAATCGTTCGTTAGAAATTAGTAGAGATTTACGTTTAAAGTAGATACGTACTTGCTAATTTCCCACGAACGACTTCGTGAAGTCGTCGCTAATCTCGAGGATTATACTCTTTTAAACTTCATGAAAACCGGAAAAAGAAGATACTTCGGCTTCGCGTATACTTCAGACTGAAGTATAATCAACCGGTCTCCGAGAAATTTCCTCGGTCCGATTTCTAATGATATTAATGATATGATAATTTTTAAAGGCAACATAGTCGCGTTCGATAGATAATATCGAGAAAAAAAAAGAAATAAATAAATAAATAAATAAATAAATAAATAAATAAATAAATAAATAAATAAAAAAATAAATAAATAAAAACAAAGAAACAGGTATCGGAGTATTTCGTCGATACGAAAGAAAGAGAAAGAAGAAAAAAAGAGGACAACCTAATTTTTCCGAAAATAAAAAAAAAGAAAAGGAATAGAAAGGATGAGGAAGGAAAATGATGGAAGAGATAAAAATTTGTCTGAGCGTGATTTCTAAATGTCGAGTGAAAGAAAGAAGAATAGAAAGAGAGAAAGAAAGAAAGAAAAAAAAACAAAAAAAAAAAAGAGACAAAAAAGAAGGAAAAAAGAAAAAAGGATTAAAACGAACCAACGAAGTCACTTTTACCGTTCATACGTACGTTCTACCTGTTAAACTTCATAACATCGAGTAAACTGGAATTACTTGACCTGAGTGACGACTTGACTCCTGTCAAACGTCGAGCACGTAAAATAGCACGTATGAACGTTCAAACGTAAAATGCGTTTTTACGTGGGTTGACCGAGTGCGACATGCTCCAGTAGTCGCTGTCAATTTTCTTCTCTTTTTCTTTTTTTTTCCTTTTTTTCTTCTTCTTTCTTTTTCTCCTTTTCCTTTTCCCCCTTTTCTTTTCCTTCCTCCGCGAGTTAAAAATAGACGCAATCGAACGCGTCGTTCGAATTCGATCGAATCGATCGATCGATCCGATCCGATCTCTCTTACTTTGCCAGAGAAAAAAGAAAGGAAAAGAAAAAGAAAAAGAAAAAAAAAGAAAAAAACGAAAAAGAGGAAGAAAAAGAAAAGAAGAAATTTACCTATTACCTATTGCTTCGGTAGAGACGCAAGATGGAACAAATCCTAAAGATTTATCTTTAGTATCTTCTTCCGGCGTAAACTATGAAGAAAATCGAATTGAATTAATATCTATATTCCCGTTGAAATCAAATTATAATGTAGATATATGCACGTAGGTACCTCGCGTTGCTGTTCTTGGTATCATCCGAGTAATGGTGTATACATGTACCTTAGTAATGGGGTTAATGAGCGATAGAAAAAGAGAGAAATAGATAGAGATAGATAGATAGAGAGAGAGAGAGAGAGAGAGAGAGAGAGATTGTTTTTTTGTTGTTCGAAAGCTCGATCAAGAGTCCGATGGTAATCCCTCGTTGAGTAGATTGCGTCGACGAGAGTAAGGATACGCCTCGCGTGAATATTCATGCACGCGTGTATCCACTCTCTATCTCTCTCTCTTTCTCTCTCTCTCTCTTCTTCTCTTCGCATACTTTAAGACTCGTACGCGATACGAAGCTAGAGTTAATCGCCGATACCAAGAACGATCATCATCGATACGTCGATACTAGTTCGCGATAAATCCAAGTTGCGCTTTCCGATCCAACAAGAGCGTGTACTTTAATTTTCTAATTGCGCAGAGAGAGAAAGAGATAGAGAGTGAGAGAGAGTGTGTGTGTGTGTGAGAGAGAGAGAGAGAGAGAGAGAGAACTATACAGAAAATTATCGTTCAAAGTTGTACAAGAGTTTTATGTGACGTTATTACTAGTCGATAATTATTGAAGGTTGTTAAAAAAGAAAAAAAAAAAAAGAAAAGAAAAAATAAATAAAAAAATCGAAAACCAGTGAGAATTCATTATTTCATTATTAATACGA
>NC_060956.1:2785399-2805399 GCF_910589235.1 Vespa crabro | reverse complement strand
TAATTTGTAATTAATACCATTGGAATATCTCTCTTTAAATTGCGAATGAAATAGTAAATACATAATACATAACACATAGATACATTAAAATACATCGCGTACGTTATTTGTTGCCATCGGGAAACATCGATTACGTAATCTTCGTGTTTTGCTAATGCGAATTAAATCGTTTAATGACTTGTCCCTCCCCCCTCCACCTCCCCACCCCTCCCCCGCCCTACTAGTTCCCCTTACCCCCGTAACCCTTCATCATCCAAACATACATAGATATATACTATTGATACTACATTTATAATGGAACTGATTACTCAACGATTATTTCGTACAATATGGAAAATATTTGTCATATCCTTTGTATCGTATTTTTTTTTTTTTCTTTTTTTTTTTTATAATCGTTTCATTGTTTTCCTTCATTGACATCAATCTCTCATTCTCGATTAAATTTTCGCGATCGTGACTAAGCAAGAAGTTTTAATCTTTCGAATTCCATAATTAATCGCTTCGAAATAATTAATACAATCGACAATTTGCAATGTAACTTACGTAATTATTGTCAAATGGAATGAAATAACGTAAGAAAGATAATAGATGATAGATGATCATTAATCCGATTGTGTGAATAAAATTAAAGCGTTTAAAAACTATCGGAGCTCGATATTGACAAAGAAATATGAGAGAGTTCTTACGAAATGTAACATTTCGCGTCGTATCGATTTTAACAAATCGAAAGATTTTTACTTTTCCCCGATTAAATACTTTTATGTATTATATATATATATATATATATATATATATATATATATATATGTATATAAATGCATACATATGCACTGTACGTTTATGCACAACTATGTACGCCGTTATATGCAACTTTTTCTTTTCCTTCTTTTCTTTTCCCCTTTTTTCACTCTCTCGTCGATCTCTCGTCGATCTCTCGTCGATCTCTCGTCGATGTGACAGATCGATAGGTAAAACAAAAAAAAAAAGAAAAAAACAAAAGAGAAAAAATCTTAAGCAGAAAAAAAAGGGTTAAAGTTGTCCTTTATTTTATAAAATAGAAAGAAAAAGAAGGGAGAAGGCGGGGCGGGGGGGGGTTGTGGCGGGGTATAGAGAAGGGAAGGGGAAAAAGAACAAACGAGAAAAAAACACGCTTACTATACGACAAAATGAAATAATTAATCGTTCACTATTTGGATTAATGTAATTTTTTTTTCATTTTCTTTTTTTTTTTTCTAAACAAACGGTGCAATAACTTTATGATATATATATATATATATATATATAATATTAATATAGGTTTAATCAAACAAACGTTTTCTAATATATTACTAATGATTAAAAAAAAAGATAATGAGATCATAATAATGATAATAATTAATTTAATAAATAAATAATTAAATAAATAAATAAATATAATAAACATAATGGAAACAAGAAAACAATTAATTTCCATGAGAATCGATCGTGCAAAGTTTCTCTCGATGCGTCACCGTCTACGAATTCTCTTTCGTGTAATTATATGCATACACACACATACACACACACACACACACAAACACGCATAGACGCACAGACAAAAATACACACACATATATTTTTTTTTTTTTTAATTTTTCTTTCTTTTTTCTTGTTATTATCATTGACGACATATTTTTCTTCTTGGAATATTTGTCTTTCAACCCTTTAAAGAAAGATGCCGCGATGAGTTTAACTGTAAAAGTAGCTACTGAAAGTTTTACTGGCTATACTGAAATCGGTCAATAAATATTAACGGAGAAAGAACAACTACGACGACTTAGACGACGGCGACTTAGACGACGGCGAACTAAGAGAGGACTATCAATCGAATGTCATAATCATACCGCATATACAAGGCATCCTTGGGTTTGCCTAATGACGTTGGCACGTCGATATAAATCGTAAATAATAAAGACGATGGTTGATTTCGTCGCGGTTAGCTTATCGAACGAAATAAGAAATTTTACTGGTCTCTACCTAGCCTCTACCGATCATTAACGATCTTATTTACGATAAGAAAATCAAAGAAAGAGAAAAAGATAAATAGAGAAGGGAAGAGAGAGAGAGAGAGAGAGAGAGAGAGAGAGAGAGAGAAAGAGAGATTAATGTCTCATCTGTAGTAAAAAAAAGAAAAAAAAAGAAAAAAAAGAAAAAGAAAATATTAGAAAAATATTTAGACTTATAACATATATGTAGATATATAGCAAATAGGTATCCTATATCTATATTAATGTAATATTTATTTAACCATCGTTCGATCATATAAACAAGACGATATTAGATCAGTCAATTTTACGATATATTAGGTGGTAATATATCATTTATCATCGATCTATAACCATACGACTCGTATATAACTCAAATGTTTTTGCTTCGAGATTATTAATGTTACTTCCACTTTTTTCTTTCTTTCTTTCTTTCTTTCCTTCTTGATTTTCTTGATTCTCTTTCTCTCTGTCTTTTTCTTCTTTTGACACTGAGTAAAAAAAAAAAAAAAAAGAAAAGAAACTCTAAAACTCTATACAACATATATATATATATATATATATATATATATATATATATATATATATATATATCTAGAGAATAGATATTGGCTTATCGAGTAGTCATTTTTGTTTTTCCTTTTTCTTTTTTCTTTATTTTACTTTTTTTTTTTTTTTTTTTTTCTTTCAAATAATTTGTCAAATATCAATTAAATAATGATCATTTATTTACGAGCTATTCTCTTCTTTAATTTTCCTTCTTTTGAATCGTCTTTTTGTCCTTTTTTCTTCTTTTTTCTTTTTTTTCTTTTTTTTTTTTTTTTTTTTTTTTGATACGTTTCAAATCAATCGTCCTGAACAAAATTATCTCGCCCACCAATCAATAATTCGCGAATAAATCGCTTAATCAATTAACCAGGATGTTCGACGTGTAAATTTCTTCTTTTTTTTTTTTCTTTTTTGTTTTTTTCGTTTTCAACTTATATCTATTTATGCGTATTAATGGGGAATACTCATCATGTAAATTCCATAACAGTTTGAGTGGCAGCACGTAATATTTCGTTTGGAGGTAGTCCGGGCAGCTTCGTTCGCGCTCTTACGAAACCAAGCATACGGGGTGAGATAGCGTCGGTTATTTATGGGGTTAAATAAAGGAACATTGCGAGATGCGGCGATAGTCCAAGACCAAGTCCAAGTACAAATAGGTTGCAGTGCGAGTTTCCATCGAGGCACGGTCGTCATGACCCGAGGGCGGGTACATTCGACTTAAACTATAAGAGACTCTCGACGCTTTATCGTCTCTCTTTCTCTTTCTCTTACAATATATTTCATTGTTGAAATATTGATTTTAATTATATACTTAATGCACAAGACGAAAACGTATTCTCATTTCAATTTATTAATTACAAAATTTAAATTATAAATTAATTATTGAAAACATTTTAAATCGATAATAATGAGTATTCATTTTGAATGGATCATTATGTACAATTATATATAATTAATATAATATTATATATAATCAATAATTGAAAAATAATTTAGATACTTTCTGTTATTTGTTTGCAAATATTTGGAAGCTTCTAATGTTCGAGCTTTTAATATCTTTTATTAAAATTTTAATGGAACATATTAATATATATATATATGTGTGTGTGTGTGTGTGTGTGTTAATAACATTATATAAAGAATATTAAACAATAAAAAAAAGAAAAAAGAAAAGAAATGAAATATTAAAATATCGATGGTACAGATAACATGGAAAGAATTTTTAAAAAATTCTTTCGAATAATACTACAAATTTAAGTATAGTTAAAAAATTCATTTAAGTATTGCTTTAGTTTCAATCTGTAATCGTATTCTTTTTTTCTGTTTTTTTTACACAGATGATGGTGGCCATGGAATGAATCAAGACGGTGAGTAGAATCTCTTCAAGGTTTCTGATGCGTTATATATATATATATATATATATATATATATATATATATATATATATATATATATATATATATATATATATAATTTGTAACACTAAAACAACGTTTCTAAGCTTGTAACTTTCTATCGAATGAGTCAGTGCTTCGGGCCGGAAGTGCTGAATAACAGAAAAAAGATGATAAAAAGAGAAGTAAACGATTATCGTTCGTCGAGACACGACGGGCGTAAAAGGATAAGAAGGATAGATTATTCTAGACCGTTATCAATGATACCGTTAGAATCGGTCGAGGGCAATTAAATGAAAGTCTTGAACAAACGTGTGTGAGGAGGGAATGGATAGGAGGGTTAGGGAGATTAAGGAGAATAGGGCAGGGGGAGGGGAGGGAAGGGGAGAGACAGTAGTAGAAGTCATCTAAATATCGAACCACTTATCGAATATTATCAGCAAACGAGATTCTTATTGTGGAATTATAATTGTCATTTATAACATGTAAAGCATATCTTAGATAATTGAGAAAGTTTAATTTAAAACGTTATCTTATTTCATTATCATTACGAATCATTTCTATTCTAATAATAATTCCTAACATTAATAGATTTTAAACGAACGCCTATTAATACGATACATCGTTGAATTAGATCACATACGGTAAACGACATTAATGTCGTACGATCGAAGATCGTATTTGTAGGAGATAAAGCATTTATAGAAAAAAAAAAAAAATGAAAGAAAGACAAAAATAATTAATCGTCATACGGATTAATTTTTATCTATATTTTTTAGGGTGGGATATTTGCAAATTTCTTTCTTTTTCCTTTTTTTTTTTATTTTTTTTTACTATTTCTTTACCTGTATATATAAATATATATATATATATAAAGCCTCTCGATCGTTCCCTTCTATATGAGACTTATACGGGAGAAGTGAGAGATAAATAGATAGATTAGACAGAGAGAGAGAGAGAGAGAGAGAGGGAGAGAGAGAGAAAAGAAAAAAGATGTAAAGGAAATAAATAAATAAAGAAAAAAAGAAAAGAAGGAAGAAAAGAGAGAAAGAAAGAAAGAAAGAAAGAAAGAAAGAAGGAAGGAAGGAAGGAAGGAAGGAAGGTGTTGGAAGCACCGACGGCTACGACGTTCGCATAATTTATGCCAATGACGTAGGTACAGTCTCCCTTCGCGGTGGGTGGGTGGAAGGGCTGGCTGAGGTGGCGCAGAGAGTAATCACGAGTTTAAAGGGTAAACGGCTCTGTAAGGTGCGAGGGACTCGGTGTGAGGCCTTTCTCTCTCTCTTTCTCTCTCTCTCTCTCTCTCAACACGCTCAATATTCAACAGGTATTTACATTCGCAAATTGTTTACGTCAGCCCACGATGAAATCTGTCAGGGTTTCGTTCGCTCGCGTTGCCTTAACAGCCTCCTCCACCCTTTTTTTTCCTTCCTATTCATCTTCCCTCTCTCTCTCTCTCTCTCTCTCTCTCTCTCTCTCTCTCTCTCTCTCTCTGTCTTACTCTCAGCCTTGCGGCATCCTTCTTCTTCGTTCGAGCGAATCAACGAGGACTGCCCTCTTCTCTCACATACGCCCTTCGAAAGCCTCAGGCAGCCGCGTAATTACGGGCGGGTATTAATCAAGCATACGTCGGCCAGAAGACTCGCGGAGATCTTGATTTTCACCGAGGCCCGCACGAATTTCACGCTCGTGACCGTCGATCCATGGGTGCGAGAGCACGTCGCACCACCGACAATCTTACGATGGACACCATCATCAACGTTACCACCACCACCACCACCACTACTACTACTACTACTACTACTATTACTACAGTACTACTTACCTATCTACTTCTATCTACCTATCTACCTACCTACCTTCCTATCTATCTACCTAACCCTATTAATACCACTAATATCAATATTCTCGAGTTACGATGGCGTTGGGATTATTAATTTATTAAACTCCGCCCGTTTAGCGATACTTAGCCCGGAGTATAGATCGATCGATGCGAAACGTCGTTTCTACATCACTCCTCTTTTTCTACCTCCTCCTTCTCCTCCTTCCTCTTCTTCTTCTTCTTCTTCTCCTCCATCCACTTCTTCTTCTCCTCCATCCACTTCTACTTCTCTTTCTCCTCCTCCTCCTCCTCCTCCTCCTCCTTTCTCTTCTTTCTTCTCTCTTTTATCTTTCTTCCTCTCGTAAATCACCCCCGCCCGCGAAAGCTTCACGAAATCTGATTTATTAGCTGCTTATTCAAATCTCCCAATGGGAAAAGGAACGTCGACGAACGTGCTTCATGTATTGTAATTATGACCCTCTTCCCAAATGATTCGAAAATCATTTTTGTTTTTTCCTCTTCTTCTTCTTCTTCTTTTTTTCTCCCTCTACACCTTTCTCTCGTAGTTTTTTTTCTTTCTTTTTTTCTGTTGTTTTTTTTTTGTTTTTTCTTTTGCTTATGGTTATTATCATCTATCTCGTTTGAAAAGAGAAAGAGAGAGAGAGAGAGAGAGAGAGAGAGAGAGAGAGAGAGAGAGAGAGAGAGATAGAAAGATATAAAGAGAAAGTTTACGGCGTTTCATTTGAAATACAAATTTGTAATTAATTAATGAAAATTAATCGATACAAATTATTATAATAAAAATCTTTAATCAATCAAAGTACTTTTATATCTAATAAAATAATATACGATGAAAGTAATCGTGATCGATTTAATTAAACTAATATATTTGTCAAAAATAAGATAAAAATTTCTATATAAAATAATATATCCTATAATAATAATAATTATAATAATAATAAAGATGGAAAAAATGAAGACAAAATTGGACAGATAATATCAATGAAAATGAAACGTAACTACGACAATTGGCTATGATAAACTATAATCTTTTTCTTTTTTCTTCTTCCATTTCAACCTCCCACCACTTCTCCTACCTTTCCCATTCACCACCCTTCCCCCTTTATTATCATTGAACGTTTATATCATAGACTACGTATATTAATACGACGCGGATTACACACGGTCGAGTTTACAACGGCATGGCTAACTTTACCGGCGGTTATGCCGATCCTAATTATAGCGTAACAACACAAGCTCGCCTTGCTTACGTAATCTCGCGATTATGCGGCTCTCCGCGTGTCCCAGAGGCCACCTACCATGCTTACCTTCGAAGAGCTAACCCCCTCAGCATTTGCTTTTAACATCCTGCTAACTGCATCTTAACCTTATCGATTTTTAATTCGACCTTATCTTCGATCCTTCAAATTAAATGACACTTTTTATACGCGCGAAACAAAGATAACAATTTTTAATAATAATAATAATAATAATAATAATAATAATAATAATAATAATAATAATAATAATAATAACAATAACAATAATAATAATAATAATAATAATAGTAGTAGTAATATTGGTTTGAAGAAAAACTTTTCTTCGTATTATCCAAGGCCAATAATATTATGATCGTATAACTTCGATAGTATCGATTAAATCTGATAATAATTGCGTGCTTATGAGAGATCACATATTATCGAGTTTTTCTTTTTTCTTTTTTTTACAAAAGTTTACGATTATATATATGTATATATATTCGTTTTATTTATTTAAACGTTATTACGCCCTGAAAATGAGCGAGAAGAATAAAATAGAATATTCGATCCGTTTAAATATTTTTTCCAAATTTTCAAAGTCTAATTCTCCCCTGGAAACGTCGATTTTCTTTTTTTCCTTTTCTTCTTTTTTTGTTTTTTTTTTTTTTTGTTTTGTTTTGTTTTGTTTTGTTTTATAAATAAACAATAAATCTGTATACATATAAAAAAAATGCGAATTTATTATAGAACAGTTATGAAAAGAGATTTTATGTGAAAGATGTTAAAAAAAAAAAAAAAAATAAAAAAGAAAAAAAGAAAAAAAGAAAAGAAGAAAAAAGAGAAAGTCAAAGAAAATCGCTCAATCGATATTATTGACATCCAGTATGCTTCTATTTAAGATCTAAATAGAATCGTGACAATGATGTAACAGTATAATTCTAATTTCCATTAGTAATTTCTCTTACGAAAACAATGTATTGTATTACTCGACATCATTCTGATCGAAATTATCTTTCCGTAAGACCGAACGCCTGAGATAGATCGTAAACGAAGGTTAAGCTATTCTATAAGAAAAATAAGAAGAAGCAGGAGAAGGAGAAGAAGAAGAAGAAGAAGAAGAAGAAGGAGAAGAAGGAGAAGGAGAAGAAGAAGAAACGTAGTAGGAAGGAATAGAAGAAAACGACGATGCAGGAAGGTACAAGTTGACCCAGATGACCCCGGCCTATCGTAGGCCGATTTCAAAGATACCGGCATATAACTACATACATACATACATACATATATACATACATACGATAGCAAAGTAAGCGTCTTTCCTACCGTCCATCAGTACGATGCCACCGTCTTAGCGAAGGATTCAGGAAGCCAGCCGTCGTGTCTCCCTTCTACCTTTCGAATAAACGCTCACCCTCTTTCTTTCTCTCTCTCTCTCTCTCTCTCTCTCTCTCTCTCTCCCTATCTTTATTTTCTCTTTCTATCTATCTATCTTTCTTTCTTTCTTACTTACTTACTCGGTTGAAGCCGATTAGCAGAAGCACGCCCGATAACATCGACCTGGCAGACGGGCTGTACGATAACGGCGCGTTATCGCGAATACCCTGGACGATGAATCGACGAACTTTAGAAAGAAAGAGAAAGAGAGGAGAGAGAGAGAGAGAGAGAGAGAAAAAGAGAGAGAAGGAAAGAGTGAGGTCGAGTTCTAATGCATCCGTATTACCAAGGATTCCGCACCTGTTTCTGGATCGTGACGGTGCACTCTCTCTCTATCCTTCTTGAAACTATTTAACTTGGAACGCTTTTTGCTTATCTTACTAATGGCTAACTCGCAAGAAAATCGATGTATTTTCTAAAAACGTTTTCACTTTATTTAAAACGTATTCGATAATTATTTATTCATTTATTTATTTTCTTCATACATTAATTTTCTTCTTACGTACCTTCCTTTCTTCTTCGAATATATTAGATTGATTTCATGAATGATAAAGATGATTTTTGATAGAGGTTTAAGAGAATGATCTAAATATATACTATATATATATATATATATATATGATCTACATATATATGTATATATGTATATTTACGCGTATATGTAAACGTATATGTATACATACGTATATACATAGGTTCTCGAAGAGACAGGGGACACGTTAACTACATAAGTAGAAGCGTACGTAAAGTAACTATTTACGTACGGGTAAAAGATTTAAAACATGTCCATCCGCCATAACTCTCGAGGGAATGGCCGAGCGAACGTTTCTACGATTCGACAAAAGTAATACGGCCGGTTCAACGAGCTCGCTAATCAACAAAACTGTTTCTCTTGGCTTGGTATCTGATGCTGACTTCGCGCACACAACGTTATAGATCTATGCATACGTATTGACTATTAACGACGTACCTAAACACATGCATATAAGTTTCTATAAGGAACGTTTCGTTGGCCTCTTGGCGTAAGTGGTACGTAGGTATATACATACCTACATACGTGTGTACCACGCCCGCGCACGCGAGAACTTGCTTGGCGGATGAAAGAGAGAAAAAGAGAGAGAGAGAGAGAGAGAGGGAGAGAGAGAAAGAGATAGAGAAGGAACAGATAGAAAAAGAGAGAGAGAGAGAGAGAGAGAGAAAGAGGTAAAGAAAATTTATGAGAAGGAAAGAGGAGAGAAAGACAGAGATGGAATGGTACGAAGAGCGACGAGGAGAGAAAAGAGAGACACGGTCGTACGACGAATGATTTGTATTGCTAAATAATCAGCACCAGTTGTCTAGAGTACTGGTTTAATGACTGCTGTTCCCTACGAGAGGAGGAGAGTGCCGTGGAACGGAGGAGGCTTATAATGCGTTTAGCAACGCACAACCGATCGGCTGTCTCTATCTATATATATATATATATATATATATATATATATATATATATATATATATACATATATATATCGAGTCAAAGAGGAGAGCCTGCTGATTCACTGCAATCGATTCAAAGCTTCTATCCAAATGATTTCTTCCAATAAAATATTATAATGATATTAAAGATTTCTATTCCTGCATCACGTATTTTGTCACGTTTTGTGAAACATTGTTTTTCCGTCCTTTTTTCTTTTATTCTTTTTTCTTTTTCAATATCTTCCACATCACGAATTTCATCGTCGTGTTTCCCCTCCTTTCTAAAATATCACACTTTATTCTCTTAATGTTTGTATGAAAAAAAAGAAAAAAAAAAAAAAAAAACCCCGAAAAAAAAAGATTATTTCCATATCGACGCATTAGATCATATCACTTGCGTCGTTATACTTCTTCTCTATCTTTTCTTCTTCTTTTCTATTAATTTTTTTCTTCTCTCCTTCCTTTTTCGATTACGTACATGCATAAATCAATTAGTTCTTGTTTTTCTCTTGCTTCTTTCAATTTTTTGTTTTTCTTTTTCTGTTTCTTCTTCTTCTTTTTCTTCTTCTTCTTCTTTCTTTTCCAAAACGTACACGAGCACAACAACGATCAACGACGTATCGCCTTGGATACGACTTTAAGGGTTACTACTCGTCTGCTCTGTGTTGTTCCTACTTCTATCATTCTTTTCTTTTCCACCCCTTCCGGCGATTCGCAGCACGAGATATAGGTTCGCATGGATCGAGATTAAAGGGAGAAGAAGAAGGAGAAGAAGGAGAAGAAGAAGAAGAAGAAGAAGAAGAAGAAGACGATGAAGAAGAAGGAACCGTTGATTTCACTTCGAATTCCAACTGCACTCGTCCTTTTTCACTTCTCGACTCTACATAGCACGTCTCGAGAAAGAAAGAAAGAAAGAAAGAAAGAAAGAGAGAAAGAGAGAGAGAGAGAGAGAGAGAAAGAAAGAGATAGCCCAAGATACAATCGGTTACGAACGCAGGTTACTATGGAGTAGTCGCAATGTAAAAGAGCTAATACTATGTGTATATCTATGTGTTGTGAAGCTGGCGGGGATCTCTCCACCTCCACTATGACCACCACCATCACTACCATCACTACCATCACCATCACCATCACCATCACCATCACCATCACCATCACCATCACCACTACCAACACCATCGCCATTGCCATCGTCATCGCCATCACCATCGCCACATGTGACTAGTACTATCTACGCATGCACACACATATATGTCTACTATATTTATATATATATATATATATATATGTATATATATATATATATTTATATATATATGTGTATATGTGTACGTGTATGTGTGTATATACGAACAAGGGTGTGGCTCTGGTTCGCAACGGTATCATCGCGTTGGTGCATACCGATCATCGCAACGAAATTCTTCCTCGATTTCCATATTATCTGGCGATATCTTTTAAGAAAGTTCTATGGAAAGACGATGAGCTCTCGACTCGAAGCACGACTATCGATCGAGAACTCCCAGCTTGTCCTCTTTCTCTCTCTCTCTCTCTCTCTCTCTCTCTCTCTCTATCTATCTCTCGAGTGAGCGAGCGCGCGCACGTACGCTCTCTCTTTCTATTTCTTTGGATTCTTAATCTTTACGACAAATATTAAATATCTTATCAAGAAACATTTGTTTAAAAGTTTAAAAGAAAGATAAGAAGAGAAAGAGAGATAGAGAGAGAGAGAGAGAGAGAGAGAGAGAGAGAATTAAAGAAGACTATGAAATGGATCGTCGACATAGTTGGAATTTTTCCAAGTTAAAACTTCATGAGAAAATGGGAGCTCGGAGTTAAAGCAAGGTAAACCTTGAAACAATTTCGATCCGAAGATACCTCCTTCGGGAGAAGAAAGACCAAGAGAAAATTGCTTTCATTTTTCTTGACACCTCGTGTACCGCCCTTCTTCTTCTTCTTCTTCTTCTTCTTCTTCTTCCACTTTTACTTCTACTTTTTCTTCTTCATCTTCATCTTCTTCTTCATTGTCTGCACTTCCTTTTCCTTTTCCTCTTTCCTTCTTCTTCGTGGTAAGAGTCAAAGTGGGGTTCCCTTTTATCGTCCATAGACGATCTTAAAGTTCCCAGTTACCGCTTCCATCCTTCAGCTTGGGTGTAAATCCAAGTTAATTCGAAGGCCGCGCGACTCTCGGCGCGCGAAGTTCTTCGGGTTAAAACGCGTTAACTCGTTCTAAAGGAATAAGACAGAGACAGAGAGAAAGAAAGAGAGCGAGAGAGAGAGAGAGAGAGAGAGAGAAAGATAGAGGGATAGAGAAACGTGCCTTCGCGAACTTACAACACGAGCACAGATATTCTTAAGGTATCTCGGCTTTTCTGCCAATGTAAACGCACCTTCGTAATGCCCGGCTATCGAGCGCTACGTCGGATACTTGCGCAAACAGTCGGAGGAAGTGCAGTTGCGAGATCAACCACGAGTGCAAAAGAAAGAAAGAAAGAGAAAGAGAGAAAGAGAGAGAGAGAGAGAGAGAGAAAACCTGAATGTGGAGCCCGCTATTCGCGTGTTCCTTGCGCCTTAATGGTCATATACTTACTCTGCCATTGCACCAGCTTTTACTATCAATGGCGTAGCTTCGCGCACTTACATATATAGAACGTCGAAAGTATTCCAGGCAATGTATATATGTATGTATTTATAATAGTATATTCTTAAGTGTGGGTAAGTCCATGGCATGTTCTCTCCGTACCCGACACATTGTTTAGGGATACATACATACTTCGTTACTCGCGCAATATGATATCCACCACGATTTTACGGTTATATCCTTCCCCCCTGTACCCCTTATCCCCTACCACCTTCTACTGTCCAACCATCACTCGATCCTATTACACCCCCGTGCACCTCCTCTTACGTCCAAAGTAATATCGTAACTACCATATCGATGCTTATCGACCGGTGACCGATTCTATCGTATTCAATTTTGTAATTTCCGTCAGGATCGTCGAGATTTATATATATATATATATATGTATGTATGTATGTATGTATGTATGTATGTATGTATGTATATATTTTTTCTTTCTCTTTGTTTTCTTGTTTTTCTTCTTTTTCTTTCGTTCGTAAAAAACAAGAGAGAGAGAGAGAGAGAGAGAGAGAGAGAGAGAGAGAGAGAGAGAGAAAGATGGAGATGAATTATGTCGCGTCTTTCTAATCTACCAAAGCATTAGCAAAAGATATCTGAATAATAATGATAATGATGATAATAATAATAATAATAATAATTCGTGTAATACATTTTAGAATAAATTAATGCGAATATATTGGCTGGTATAACACGTTCTTATCGATTGCAACATCTCACTCACGTTATCGTGACCTTTTGATTAATGTCATAGAACTAAACAAAAAAAGAAAAGAAAAAAACAAAAAGGAAAAAAGAAAAAAGAAAAAAAAAAAAGGAACAAATATTAGAAAGAAAAAAGAAAAATATCTACGTCATAAACTGTAATAATCTCTGTCGAGATCGAGATAAGATATCATTGAAGATTTAATATTTATTAAAAATTGATCCGCATTCTTCGATACGTACGTATCTACTTATCTATCGACGATCCTTCACTCTCTCTCTCTCTCTCTCTCTCTCTCTCTCTCTCTCTCTCTCTCTCTCACTTTCGAGAATAAAAAAAAAGAAAAGGAAAAAAAAGAAGGAGAGAAACGAAGGAGAAAAAAGAAAAACGAAAAAAAGAAGAAAGAAAGAATGAAAAGAAAAAACGAAACTCTTGGAAGATAAAAGCGTCCGGCGTTTATCGCACGAACGCACGTGCGTCGTCGTGTGTTCGATCGTGCGTAAACGGTGCGCTTTTGCGCGCACTTGCGAGCTCACTTGCGAGCTCTTCGATAATCGCTAAGGAATCGTTCGAGGATCGCGTGTAACGCCGGAGTTTTTCGTGCTGGTGCCTCAGAGTTAAAGCTCGCTTCTTACCTTCTACAAAAAGGTCCTGCACTTGCACTGAAAGAAAGAACGAGAAAGAGAGAGAGGGAGAGTGAAAGAGAGAGAGAGAGAGAGAGAGAGAGAGAGAAAGAGAGAAAAAGAAAGAGAGAAAGAGAATCTCGTATCTCGATCGTTATCTGGCGCGAAGTTAAAACGAAGACGCAAAATTCAACGTGCACTACGAGAATATAACGCTCTCAGCAGGGAAGATCAATAATTATTATTAAACCTTTCTCTCTCTCTCTCTCTCTTTCTTTCTTTCTTTCTCTCTCTCTCTTTCTCTTTTTCTCTATGTCCCTCTCTGTTCTCTTTTTCCTTTCTTTCTTTGTTTCTTTCTTTCTTTCTTTCCCTCTCTCTCTCTCTCCCTCTCTCTCTCTCCCTTTCTTTCTAATATATGTTAATGATTTTTGATATGATACTAAGTTTTATCTGATATCCCGGCACGAGATCACGCCTCAATAAATTATTTAATATCTTATCGTACAGTTTTGCGTTAAGATCTTCTTTGGATATATTAGTATCGTTATTGGTCTCTTTCGAAATAATTTTCTTATCTCCAATTAGAAATTCAATTTTAATACAGATTGAATAATACGAATGAATATGGCGAATTATTTCTTTTTTTTTTTTCCTTTTCCTTTCTTTTCTTATTTTTTTTTTTTTTTATGATAATTAGTACTTTTTTTATAGTCGACATTTTTTGTCTTTTTAACATATAACATTTAATACAAATTTTCCTAATAATTTTGTAAAAGTAATAGATCAAATGGTTGGATATAGATGAATAGATATCTGGATAGATAGAAGACTGAAACTACTAATGTTTCTTGTTTTACATCGATTTTATAATATCATAATATTAACATGTTAAATAGTATGAACGTCTAAGATGATTATTATACTTGAGGTTTTGTCTTCTTTATAGATATACATACATATATACATTACGTATATACTTCATGTCTTTCTAATAATAATTTTGTAAAAATAATATATTAGATGGATGGATAGACGGATGGATATAGAAAGAGAAGATGTCGATCGCGACGAGTATTTCCTGCATTATATCGAACCTATAATATTATATTATTAAAAGATTGAATAGCATGAACACATATACTATACTCCAGATTTCGTCTTTTTTATATATAATATTTATCGTAAATCTATTTAATAATATTATTTAATCGATACGATATATTATTCCGTAGACGGAGGACGTTTAATTTGTTTATCAAAAAAAAAAAAAAAAAAAAAAAATAAAAAAATGAAAAAATAAAAGAGGAAGAAAAAAAAAATTCTTTCGCGATTTGATAGTATTTCATCGAATTTGATAAGGATATTTTTAAGGACAGAGACAAAATAAAATATGAAGAAAGTTTCGTCTAGTTAAAAGGATCATCATCCAAAGGAAATGTGATAAGCTAAAAAGTTACGAGAAGGATAGATAAAGAAAGAGACACACACACACACATACACACACATAAAGAGAGAGAGAGAGAGAGAGAGAGAGAGAGAGAGAGAGAGAGAGAGAGGAAAAGAGAGGAAAGCTGAAAAATCCTGTCAGAGTAGATTCCGAATTGGATAATAATATGTAGTCGGAGCGAGCGAATAAGCGACCGGAGAAAGTAGTCGGCAAGAGAGTCGAGAAGGTGGTCGTCGATGTCGAGCGTGTACTAAGCCGTCGTATTATCCGTTAACGATCACGATCGACAAGCTCGAAGTGAACGATGCCTCGTCCGACGACAGGACTCGCCCGTCGATGCATCGATGCCACCGTGCCGATACGCGAAGCTCCAATTAGAGTACCAACTTTATGCTTGGCCATCGAAAACGATTTACCGTCGATTCACCCTCTCTCTCTCTCTCTCTCTCTCTCTCTCTCTCTCTTACTCTTTCTCTCTTCAATTTAAAATCGTTTCGCGTGGACGCAAATACTCGCTAGAGATAAACCGATTTTTTTCTTCTTCTTTTAATTCCAACGTTAGATTTCTATCTTTCGACTTTCCAATTATTTTCCTTTTTCTCCTTTTCTTTTTCTTTTCTCTTTCTTTCTCCATTATTCTTTTTATTTCGTTTTCAAACGCCATTTGTGATCATCCTGGAAAAGGAAAGATAAAAGAAAAAAAGAAAAAAAAAGAAAAAGAAAAAGAAAGAAATTTTTCAAATAGTTACGACGATCGATTCGTTACGTTATATCATGGCAAATGAATTTTTATAAATTCAATTTCACATATCCACACGTGTCTGTGTGTGTCTGTGTGTGTGTGTGTGTGTATGTAACAAGAGTAAACAATGATATAATTTATTTTGCAAGAGTATTACAAGAGTATTCGATTAAGGAGATATTCTTTTTTCTCTTGTGTTGAATTTTGAATGTCCCAGTTGAACTTTGAATGTACGAAGTCCAAAAGTTTGAAGATACTTTCGGAGTAAAGGAAGCTCGTAACAGGCCTGTAAAAGTTGAGAAGGGTTGTAAGAGAAATCTAGTGGAATCGTAGGGATTTTGAAGCAAGACAGAGATATAGAGAGAACGAGAAACGAGATTGAGATAGAGAGAGAAAGAGAGAGAGAGAGAGAGAGAGAACAAGAGCAAGAGGTATATAGATAGATAGAAAGAGAGGGAGAGAGAGAAAGAGAGACAAAGACGAACAGAGAGAGAGAGAGAGAGAGAGAGAGAGAGAGAGAGAGAGAGATAGTAAGCATGATGCTGGTTCAGCCAAGCGGTCCGCGGTGTAGTCGTCTGGGGCGGCAGAGCATGACGCCATTAACGTAACGAGGCCACACGTCGCACCCTCGCGAGCACTGAACTATATCAGCCCCGAGTGCCTACGTTAGCAATGGATTCCTAGACCTAGACCTCTGCGTCTTACTAGTAGTACCCTCGATATAATATATATATATATATATATATATATATACATATATATACATATATATATATCTCGCAATTATAGTTCGACAGGAAGGCGCGTTTCAGAACTATTTGTCGCTCTCAAAACAAGCGATAAAAGTGACGTATCTACTTATAATATTTATATACACTTACATGTATGTATATGTATATATATATGTGTGTTTGTGTGTATGTATCCGTGCATGAGTGCATGTATATGTATATATATATGTGTGTGTGTGTGTGTGTGTGTGTATTCGTGCATGAGTGCGTGTATATATATATATATATATATATATATATATATATTTAGGTATATAGTTATCACACAGCACGTGCCGACGTCATCATCATCATCATCATCATCATCAATATCTATTTGCTAGCCCAGTTTTCCACTTGGGCCGATTACGAACTGGTTCTCGAATCATCCAACCGTTCGATTAACGAGCAAAGGGAGAAATTTCTTCTCCTGATCATTTTGATTTTATTCCAGTATAGTAGTTAGGTAGGTAGATAGGTAGGTAGGTAGGTAGGTAGGTAGGTAGGTTGGTAGATAGGTACTCACTGAAGGATCAGCTGATTGATCTTGAATAAACTAGGTTATCACTTAGAAATCTTTAAATATCTTTCTTTCTATAGAGATGAAAGAATACGTGTATTTAATTCATTTACAATGATGAATCAAACTTTCGTTTTATATAGAAATATAACAGAAATCACTATTGAATATGTAGAATAAAAACTTTATCATATATTGCGAGGTTCCTTTTCAATCCATGGATTGAATGCTATTGTCGATCTTCACGCGTGATCATCGGTGTGAAAGATAGAACGGATAAAGTGAATGACGAGATGACGGGCAGGAAATCAGATAAGTGTACAAACATCATAATCGAATGAGAATGAATGTTTCGTTGTGGGATATCGATCGACCAAACGATCGATCGATCAATCTCCTCGTACGAATCTGGATCAGATCGAAACTTTCCTATCTATCAATGTGTTAACGTTTCTTTTTATTTATTTATTTATTTTTTTTTATATTTTTCTTTCTTTTCTCCCTCTCTCTCTCTCTCTCTTTTTTTTCTTTACATTTATTACTTCAATTATTTATTACTCCAAATATTTTTATCGATCGAACGATCGATCGATCCGATTAGACGAATTCGAATCATATCGAAGCTGTCGGCGTAAATATTTTTTTACAATTTGATAACAAAAAAAAAAAAAAAAAAAAAGAAGAAAAGGAAAAGAAGAAAAAAAAATAAATCAAAGAAAAGAGCAGAGAAAAGAGCGAGGAAAGAAAAAAAGGAGAGAAAAAATAGATAGGGGGGAGGGAAGAGGCCCGTTGCAGGGCGGGACGGAGATAATCGTAAGGGCTACCAAGATTTGTGATCGATGAGGAACAGGAAACGGTGTACGGGGCAGTCCTGTCGCGTTTCACGAGTAAAATGCCCCTAACAAATCGGTTAGAGTGAATGAGAAAGGTAGAATCGAAAGGACGTGGCTTGTCTCGCAGTCGAATTACGGTAAATTAGCAGGAGTAAAGAGCCCGAGAAGCCAGTGAGCAGGTACCTACATCGAAGAGAAGTTGGATGAACGAACGAACGAACGAACGAACGAACGGATGAACGAACGGATGGACGGACGGACGGACGGATGGACGGACGGACGGACGGACCAACGGACGGACGGACGGACGGGCAGGGGCAAACATAAATTAAGATGGGGGACTGATTATGAGGCGAGGGCAGGCTATCATTACCCGAGCCATCGTGACCGGTCGACCCTGCAGCCGCGGCTGCTGAGCACACCGCTCTTCTCCATCTCTTTCTTTCTCTTTTCACTCTCTTTCTCGCTCCCCCTCTCCTTCTTCTTCTCCTTCTCCTTCTTCTCCTTCTTCTTCTTCTTCTTCTTCTTCTTCTTCTTCTTCTTCTTCTTCTTCTTCTTCTACCGACGACGATGTTCGCAATCCGCCTGCCTCGTGCCCCGATAATACCGGGGTGGGAACTGCAAATTATTAATCTCTGTTCCTTGCATTACATAGTTCAACGAATATGAAACGAGTATTGTCAGGTAAAGAGAGAGAGAGAGAGAGAGAGAGAGAGAGAGAGAGAGAAAGAAGGAGACAGATAGAAAGAGAGAGTTTCATCGTTCCTCTCACGTAGTTCCTTAGTCGATGAAAAGAATTTCTTTCTCGTACGATTTCTTTCTTTTTCTTTTCGCTTCATTTTTCTTTTCTTTCTTTCTTTCTTTCTTTTTCTTTTTCTTTTCTTTTTTTTCTTTTCCTTTTTTTTCTTTTGCTCATCCTCTTCTTCCTCCTCTTCCATCTCTTCTTCGTTCTTTTCCTCCCCGTAGTATACGAAGATCTATCTATTCGAAAGATCTTTTGTGAAAAATAATATAATAGGACTGTATATATAATTATATAAAGTTAAAACGTATCGGTACGGTTTTCTTATCTAAACGAATCGTTTCTATAGATAAGAAATATGCGTGCTTCGGTAGGCGTTCCTAATAATTCTGATATAATTGCTTGATCATCCATCCACGCATAAACCTTACTACACCACTACCACCACCACCCTTCCTCCCCCATACATACACACACACATCCTCCCACTTCACTCCCAGTTAACCATCTATTACTACTATCTATTTCTACTACCACTATTACCGCTATTACTTATCCCTAACCTATCTAACTATCTACCATAATTTTAACAACATAAAGCGTCGATAAGTTTCTAATTATCTCTTTACCACACCCACGAGTTAGGTACTTGTACATCTAAGTTCGATGTGTGATTCGACGAACACGTTAGATCGTACTTTAAACAACTCTATCGACCAATCAAGAATTTTCTTGATACGATATTATACCTACGCATTATTTTCTCTTAATTTTCGATATAAGGCTACGATCGTTTCCTTCTTCCTCGCTCTTATCGAGATCATTCGGTGAAACCTTATTTCCGGATAATTTTTAGATGAAATAAAATAAAAAACAAAATAAAAAAAAAAGAAAAACAAAAAAACAAAAAAAAAAAAACGAATAAGAAAAAAATATCCAATCGTGACTCAAGGAGTTACTTTTTTATTACTTGATACAAGGATTGCACATAATCGAATAGACCATAAAGCAAGAACTTATAAATAAACAATAGGACGTACATATATAACAATTTTTTTCAATCCTCGAA
>NC_060956.1:2770399-2782899 GCF_910589235.1 Vespa crabro | reverse complement strand
CTAATTTTCGATTAATATCGTCGTGATGAGGACGTCGAGACGAGTGGCGACGGCGATGACGGTGACGACAACAACAACGACGACGACGACGACGACGACGACGACGACGACGACGACGACGACAACGGTGGCGTAGAATTTCTTCCGTGGGTCTTATCTCTAACGTTGATCGAGAACTGGCCCGTTTCACGTAACGTTGATATATCGGTCGCTGCCGGATGGAAAGGGAAAAATGAGTACCGAGCGGGTTACTCTCGGCTACTCCTCTAGGAATTATCATAATCTCATCGTACTAGCGGATAATGCGGATGATTTTCCCGATGAAAAGATATATATGTATATATATATATATAAAGAGAGAGGAAGAGAGAGAGAGAAAGAAAGAGAATACTCTGTATGTATATATATTATATATATATATATATATATATATATATATATATATATTTTTTTTTTTCTTGAGGCGGTCATTCCGATTTACAGGGCAAACTGTAAGATCATTTTTCCATGCCCTTTTGATATAATATCTTAAAACACTTTTCTAGTTGATAAAATGGAATTAATATTGGTATCTATCAATTCGCGTGAACACTTGACCGGAAACATACTTCATCGATCAGTGTCTATATATAATTTTTAAAATATTTTATTAATAAATTCCTTAAGATTAATCAACATTTCTCAATGATTTTCTTGAACTTCTTTTAATTTAATCATAAAAAAAAATCGATAGAATAGATAGAATATTATTATTATCGTAATTTATTGTTTTATCAAGAAATTGTTCAATTTCCGTCGATGACATTGATTTTCTCGTTTCTTTTTTTGTTTCTATTTGTTTTTTTTTTTTTTTTTCTTTTTTTCCATTTCCTTTCTTCCGGTGTTAAATCGTCGTAAGTGTCTTAAAAATTGTCGTAATCGCCATTACGTGATACAGAGAGGGAAGGGACATTGATAGCCTGTATAACATTATTTAAAATACGTATCCGATACTCACGAGAGTCACGATATTGGATTATATACATACGTATGTATATAAATACTTACGTAAGTTATCGAAGTTAGACGGAAGTTATCGAATTGTCCCTTTTGCGATAGGATAGAAACTTTCGAAAACTAGTTCGCGTGACTGCAATATATATATATATATATATATATATATATATATATATATATATAAATAAATGAAAGCGAATATAATAATCATCAAGTTTTATTAAAAAAAAAAAGAAAAAAAAAAAGGAAAAAAGAGAAAAAAAATAATAAATAAATTCGTTACGTACGGATACTACGTAAGTTTATCTCAGTCCTTCGAGGAAGAAAAATAAAAGAAGAAGGAAAACAAAAAATAAAAAAAAGAAAAAAGAACGAAACAAAACAAAAAAAAAGGAGACAAAATGTAAAAAAGGAGAAGAAAAAGAAAGAAACGAGAACAAAAAAGGAAAATAGAAGAAAAAAGAAAGCCGACTAGTCTCGGATGCTTATGGTCATCGTCGTCAATGGCGGTCATTATGATCATACGTTTAGAGCGGATACTCATGCTTGATACTCTGACGCTGTGCCAGAAGGGCCTTACGGTAAGGCCCAGCTTCTCTTCACGAGCGTATGCTTCCTCCATATATAAAAACAATGAGAGGGAGTAGGAAGGGGACAAGAAAAAGAGAAAAAGAGAAAAAGAGAAAGAGAGAAAGAGAGAGAGAGCACTCTATTTGCATAACCGCCCCAGCTCACAAAAGTCTATGATAAGTTGGTCCGATAAAGACGACCGCTTGTAATCCTCGGCTTCCGCGCTCGCGGGACGCCATGTGTACATACACATACATACATACATATATATATATATATATATATATCAAAGTTCTGTAAGCTAGCGGCTGTTTCTGAGTGGTATTAAGTTACGCCGTCTCGATTAGCACTGATATATACCACGAACCCGGAATAATTTCAATTTTACTTTACTCAGCTTTGTATAAGGGAGTATTAAGTATCTATACATATAGACACATATATATATATATATATATATATATATATATGTATATACATATTTATATACATGCATACTCTCTCTAAAATGCTTACTCGAGTTTCGTCACGTGTGTTCACGACTAAACTACTCCTATTTTCTTCCATCCTTTTCTTTTCCATTTTTCAATTTCTTTTCTATATCTTTTTATCTCTTACCTTCCTCCTTCATCCTTCTATCCTTTAAACCCCTTGATATTAGATAATCTAATTAAAGTTTGAGAGATAATAATAACAAGGAATGTTATTGATAATTCGATTGTGATTCTCAAGAAACGAAAAGGTCCCAGATATATTATGTATATGGAATAGAGATAGATATATTATGGTATAGATATACCATAGGAACTATATTATACTAGTTACGTTGAAAAGGGATAAGATAAGATGTATATACGTATTATATAGAACGTTTAGTAATGGCGTCGATCGATGCATATCTAACAGGATTATTAAAGAATCTCATAAACAATGTGCACGCAATGGTGATAGGCGTAGGCTTTTCGATACCGTCGGCTATACGCAAAGATCGAACGTTGTTGCTTGTATCAAATATAATATGTCCGCTTTAACATTCTGTGCTAATGCGAGATATATTACGTCTCTCTCTCTCTCTCTCTCTCTTTCTCTCTCTCGTATCCGTTTGTTAAAAGTCATCATCTGCATTTATCATGCAAATTCTTAACGATTAAATCTTCTTACTTATTTATTTATTTATTTATTTATTTATATACTTTCTTCATTTTTTTCTTTTTTCCTTTCATTGACAATTATGAAATTGTCCTAATCATACGTATATACTTTTTCCTTTTTTTTTTTTTCTTCCTCCCCCCTAATAATTCCATATATGATTCTTGCGAAAAAAAGAAAAAAACAATCCTCTCTTTCTACACTATTAACACTATTAACATCATTCACACTATTAATAGTATAAACAATCATTTACAATCATTTACACTATTAATAGAATAATTTATTGATATATCCTGAGATCGATTTGTACGTAATAACGAATGAACGTATATCGATAGATTTCGTTTCTATGAGAGATAAAAAAAGTAAAGAGGCAAGAAGAAGGAGAGAAAAAAAAAAGGAAAAGAAAAAGAAGAACATGAAAGGAAAAAAAGAAGAAAAAAGAAAAGATGATATCTCGATCGTTGAAATGCATATCAAGATATTAAGGGACAAGATATCAAGTAATTCTCGCCCATGGTGAGAAAATTTTCTTCCTCCATCGACTTCTCTTCTTTTATCCTAGAAGAGAAAGAAGAAGAAAACGAAGAAGAAGAAGAAGAAGAAAAAAAAAGAAGAAGAAGAAGAAGTTGGTATCGTCGACGAGTGTTTCTACGCTCTGAAACAAGGTAGAGAACAGATAAAGATCGAGATTCTATCGAAGGGAAGGGTGGACACACCTGGTGCAGCGGCTTCGTAATAGTTAGGTATACCACTGCAGGTGACAATCTCTCTCTCTCTCTCTCTCTCTCTCTCTCTTTATCTCAATACCATAGATAATGATAAACGGACTTTATGTGTACCGTACCAATAAACAAAGTTTACTTCTTTTTCTTTAGCGTTAAACACTCGTTATCACAAATCCGTCGTTATAATTTATTAATCTCAAAAAATTTTTAAACAATAACGCATACTTATACATACCAACATATATATATATATATATATATATATATATATATATATATATATGTGTGTGTATATATATGTTTATTTTGCAAAAACATAATCGTAGAAAAGTGTAAATAATAAAGATCCCCGACTATCCTTCGTTCCAGTCTAGCTGGTGGAACTCGTTCGCACGATATATCAGTCGGTTACGAGCATTTCGCTTAGCTCTACCATCTGCGTACACGCATACCTAAGGGCTCGTTCACTCGGCTTAGTAACGCCGTCGTCCCTTTTCATATCCGCGTTAACCTCCACAGCGTTCGGTTAATTGATCCGGAATACCAGTGGAGCCTCTTAAGCCTTTTCCCCTCTCTCTCTTTCTCTTTCTTTTTATCTCCCTCCTTTTCTCTCTCTCTCTCTCTCTCTCTCTCTTTTCTACATATATATATATATATATATATATATATATATATATATATATATATGTTATGTATCTATACGGGCGTGTATAGTTGATCCTAGAAGGAAGAAGCTCCCGTCGTCGGTTCGTCCTTTGACTCCGAGAGCGGAATTTCAATACGGCCTCAGACCCTAAACGTTCCAACCTCAGTATTTCCCATAGTTACCGGTCGACGTACGCCACTGGATGCGGCAATTTATCGTTCATTTCGATCGAAAAATTTCATTTGAAAAAAAAAAAAAGAAAGAAAAGAAAAAAAAAGGAAAAGAAAAAAGATCATACTTTTCCCTTTCTCTCTCTCTCTCTCTCTCTCTCTCTCTTGTTCTCTCTTGCTCTTTCTTTATTTATTTCTTTCTTTATTTCTTTCTCTTTTTATTCGACCATCTGTACCAACGCGCATTATCGCCGACTATAAATATTTATCTATAGGTATAATATATATATATATATATGTATATATAATATATATATATATATGTTTGTTGTTTAAGTGAGCTAATAATGATCAGAAATTTCGATGCTTGCAAGCCTCCACGGTGATTATGTGTTTTTTCTTTTTTTCTTTTTGTTATTTTTTCTCTTCTCCTTCTCTTATTTTTTTTTTTCATTTTCTCTTTTTGTTTTTTTCTCTCTCTCTCTCTCTCTTTTCTTCTTTCTCTTTTTTTCTTTTTCCTTTTTTTCATAGGTCAGACCCAATATTTTTGATTTATTTCGTTGGAAAATTATCGTACCTATTAGTAGTACGTACATGTTATGAGCAAAAAAGCGACCAATTTCTTTAGCAACTCTCCCTATTTCGTTCCCTGACCGGTCTATGAATCTAATAAATCTTAAAACGATAGTCGTTTTATCGGTTAACCAAACAGGTTGCCAAGGTATCCATGTTTTTAATCGATATTGCAATCCTCGATTATTTTTTTACTTTTTTTTATCTTTTCTTCTACTTTTACTTATCTCTCTTTCTCTCTCTCTCTCTCTCTCTCTCTCTCTCTCTGTTTCTCTCTGTCTCTCTCTTTTCTATAGTAATATCGAGAAGAATGGTTGTCTATGTTGAAGAAGGTAGAACTAATCAGAGCGAGTCTTATTGTCGCAAACTGTTCGAAAAGTCGAGTAGAAAGTATGTCGGAAGCGAAAAACGTATCGTAGAATTTAACGTTCGACCATTTCATGTCAAAGTTTTACATTTGAAAAAGCTTTTGACAAATCGATTATATTACGTTTAAACGTAACGTCGTCGTTGTTACGACAATTGATTTTATTTTGCTTTTCTTTTTTTTTCTTTTTTCTTTTTTTTTTTTCTCTTTCATCTCGCGTCGAATCGTCGAATAATTTTAATTATCGATCTCTCGAATCATTTTTCTTTTTTTTTTTTTTTTCTCACGTCAAACACACAAAGACACTTTATTTTTAATTAACAATCGTATACCACCGACAAATGTATCAATATTTATTTTGTCAATTTTGCTTTCTTTTTCTTTTTTTCTGTTTTTTTCTTTTTTTCTTTTTTTTTTTTGTTTTTCTTATTTTATTATCACCTCTAATTCGCCATTGAAATATATTATATCGTAAATTATTTCTTTTCTCCTTATACGGCACTCTTATTATTATTATTATTATTATTATTATTATTATTATTATTATTATTATCAGTGTTATTGAAAGTTCTATTATCGTTATATTCGTTATTATTGATAAATAAGCATTGTAAAGAACTTTTCGTGTCAGCCAATACAATGGAACCAAGCGAAGAACGTTCACCAGAATCGAGAGTTTAGAAACACTTGACCGGACGTGGATAATGGCTGGCCGCAGTCGAGTCCACCGACCCATCCCTACTGCGGCACTGTGCTGCTGTCGGTGGGTGTACAATAACTGGGATTGCGGTTTCAGAGGATGATAGCCTGTCACGCCGCATTGCAAAATGATTTTCGGTTGAAGTAGCTACGACGTAGAACATATTCGCTTTTCGAATGTTAAATCCTTTCAAGTATACGATCTTTCAATTGTACGTGATTACACGTATCGATCGTTCCATATTCATTGCCAATCTATTACATAAATCTTCGATTTTTTTATTTTAAACAAAAACAAAACAAAAAAATTAAAGAATAATAATAATAATAATAATAATAATAATAATAATAATAATAAATAATCTACATAATTGTAATAAAAATTTTAATTCATCGCTGATCATTACGAAAAAAAAAAGTCTTTTCGAATGTCTGAATCTTAAACTTGACGATACAAAATTAATATAATTATGATAAAAATGTTTCTCCATGATTTCGTTTTCATTTGTTAAAAAAATTTCGACATTAAAAATTATTAATGTAATTGATTTTATCATAACGATATTATTGGAGTATAAAATGAATGATGAAAGAAATTATTAAATCCATAGTAAACTTCTTTTAAATTTCCTTCTTTTAAATTTCTACGACTTTTCATTTCGTAGATATCGCCTTCGAATGATTTTCATTCATAACTCGTATAGCAGTACACCTCTTCGTAGAAATAGTAGCAGTAGTAATAGTAGTAGTATAGTAGTAGTAATAGTAACAGTAGTGATAATAATAGAAGTTGAAAAAAAAAAACTTGCCCAGTCGGACCACGTAATTTCTCAGAACTTATATAGGTTAGTATGTCGTCGGTTCAATTGGAATGAAATAATATAGGTCAATGGATCGACATAAATGTTCTATCATTTAAACGAAAATAACTAGGAAATTAGTACGTTTGAATTGGACACTTTCAATAGATCTCAATTTAAACGATAGAATTATTTCTCTTCGAGACTATCTGTTAATATTTAATTGAACAATTTTTCTTTTTTCTTTTTTTTCTTTTTCATAAACAATCCTTCCCATAAACAAATTCATGAAAAATTCATATATTCCGTTCAAAATGAAATATTATATAAATTAACAAATAAATGAATGGAAGAGTGACAATTATTTTTTTTTCTTTCCTTTTTTTTTTCCGACAAAACGAAAGAAGCAAAATTTTTAGTCGACTCTTATTTTAATAGTCGCGTCGTACGTGTAACGCGGTTTAAAAAAAAAAAAAAAAAAACGAAGAGGAAAAAAAGAAAAAAAAACAGAAAAAGAAAGGAAAAAAAAAGAAAAAGAAAAAGAAAAATACGCAGTGAAGAATATTTACGTATAATGTTTATGAACTAAGAAAATAAGGAAGAAACTTGATCGTCACGCTCGCGTTGGGCACGTGTCCCGAAACAATCGGCCGTTACCGCGAGGAACGCTTGTTAGGGCCGCAAGCGCAATCGTTCAATTATCATTCTAGTCGAAATAATGATATCGCCGAGCGGCTTTGAAAGCGGCCACGAATGAACGTAATATCTTTCCTTACCCGACAAAACTATGATTTTCTTAAGCAATTGCTTCTACGATCTATCTGTCTATATCTCGATATGTTATATATATATATATCTACATTACATATATACATATATATATATATCATATACCATCATATATGTATACATATACACTTATACATATACATACATACATATATATATATACATATATTTAAATTTACAATATTGTTAATAATATATATATTATAAGGTATATATGATGTATATGTATATATATAAATATATGGTATACAATCATATATGTACACTTATATATACATAATATTGTTACTTGTAGTACATATATATATATATATATATATGTATATGTATATTATATATACACGCCATATATATGTATATATGGTAATATGTTGTTTGGTTGTTTCTATCCCGAAAAGTGCATTGGCGCTATTAAGATGATTCGTTCTCGACGTGATCGAGACTGCACGCAGAAGAGGTTGATCTTACACGCTCGGAGATTGGAGAGGATCAAGAGTAAACGTACGGCGTTGATAGTCGAGCCATTAAGTGGGGGCCACGGCGCAAGCGTATTTCGCTATGGCTCGTTGAATCCACGCGAGCACTTTACATTCACGACTACTTAACGGGGCAAGCGGCAATGTTCGAGCATTGTTATTATACTACAAGTCATTATCAATCATCCTTCGGAATCGGTCCACTTTTACCGTCGACCGTGAAACAATCTTTTACAAAAATTTTATTTTTAAATTCGTATCTATAGTTACGTCCTTATACTGTATATATGTATCTATAACTTTTATATTTTCTCACGTACATATATATATATATATATATATATATATTTTTTTTTTTTACCACTGCAAATATGATAATCGTCTACGTTATTATAATATAATATAATGTAACGTGATATGACAATAATTGTCCCAATGACTAAATTCAATTGAATTGATAATATGTACATGAAATAAATTTTATATTATCAACTCTTATTTTATTTCTATCGTAATAATTTATATATATATATATATATATATATATATATATATATATATAAAACGTATAAACTGAAGATATTTGAAAAAAGAATTTCCTGGTAATCTTTTTGAAAGAACGTAAAAGAAGAAGCTTTAACATGGAAGGTCTAATAAGACGCCAAATAATTTTACGATCAAATTACAGCGCATACAAATGCGTACATGATATTGAATAAACAATAACTTTGGGTTAAGGTAGTGCTTATATGTAAATACCCAGGAGGCTTCTCGTGTGCTTCGTTTCTTCCTTCTCGTCGTCGTCGTCGTCGTCGCCGTCATCGTCGTCTTGTCACGATAGAAATTACCGGCTATCTCGGGAAATTAATGAAAACATCAATGGCCAGAGTACGTACAAAGTATCTACGCATAATGTAAGCTTTTATAAGAACGCGTTGATTCACTAAAGAGATAGAGAGAAAGAGAGAAAGAGAGAGAGAGAGAGAGAGAGAGAGAGAGAACGTCATGTTCACTGGTCTCTCATAAATTCTATTAGGGTGGTTCTTGCAACCATATGAAGACGAGCGTTACTTCCGCCTCGTCTTTTCGAAGAAACTCAACATTATTTTGGACTTTATGTATAAAGAATATTTAAATAATTTTCTAAACCTTCTTAAACATCGCACAAATCAGAAATATATACTATATATACAAACTTCTTTTACCAATAGAAAATTACTATTTACGTATTATCGTAATTAGTATATATATATATATATATATATATATATATATATATATATATATATATATATATATATATTTTTTTTTAATCATGCTAATCTTCCTATATCTAGATACATAAACATCGACGAAAGTTCAATGAAATTATTCTTGACAATTATTACCAATGATCTTTCTGTATAAATAATTCTAAGAGAAACTCAAGAGTATAACAAAAAGAGGATAAAGGAAGAAAAAAAAAAATATCTTACGAAAAGAACTCGAAGAATTTGGAACGATATCGATTAAACCAATGGATGATAAATACAACGTAAATACATATTTTGAATATCCTCGGAGAAGATATTTTTAACAAATTTTTTAAATAAGTTTTTAACACGTTGCACGTGTAGAAAGAGATATGAAATATTTGCAAGCTTCTTTTTTCTTCTTTTTCTTTTTTTTTTTTTTTTGTTCTTTTTTTTTTCCTTTTTTACATAGAAAAATTCTATTACCGAGTAATTCATAAATTCATTTCTAATCCCAATTATCTTCATATACATACATATATATATATATATATATATATATATATATATAAATTTCGATGAAAATTTAAAGAAATTAATTTTAATATCGTTATCAATGTTTCTCCAATAAATAAGCCTACGAGAAACAAGCATAAGATAAAAAAGAATATATATATATATATATAAAATTAAAATAGAGAAATGGAAGAACTTGAAGAATTCGGAGCGATCGTTAAAGTGATATCAAGGATGAATAAGCGGCGAGTACGCGGAAGGTATCCTTCGATCTTTATTGGAATCCTCGGCGTAATATAGCAAACGTCTTCGCGCCGCAAATTATTCTCCTGGCAAGTAGATTTTATAGTGCATTAAAAGTAAACGGCACGGATAGGCGATGGTACTCGCACGAATCTTTTTACTGGGCTAATACATATACGGTATACCTATAGGATATGTATATGTATATATATATATATATATGTATATCCTATATATACGTATATGTACGTGTACTTACGTATATAATTCCTATGAGAAATCTTTAACAAGGTGAGTCTTAAATAAAATATAATTTTCCTTTTTCTTTTTTTCCTTTTTTCTCTTTTTTCTTCCTTCCTTTTTTCTCTTTTTTTCGTTTTTTTTCTTTTTCTTTTTTTTTTTTTTTTTTTTTTTTCTTTACTCGTTGTAATCGAGAACGATAAACGCTGCACTTAAAGGTTTATCGACGTGATAACGAACATAGGAAAATCGTGGAGACTTCTTTTTCATCTTGCGAACACATTTTTTTTCTCTTAAATAAGTATATGTGTGCGTGCGTTTATGTACACATATGTATACCTAAAGGAAAAGCTTATTTATATAAAATACGTGATACGTATCCACGTAAAAAGAATATAAATAACAAAGGACGCATATAATGACCTACGTTCCCTAATAACTTTCACATACCTTGACAGAGGGAAGACGCACGATCGTAAAAGAGGTAACAGGGAATATTCTTTATCGTTGAACGCAAAAAAAGAAAAAAAAAAGAAAAGAAAAAAAAGGAAAAAGAAAAAAAAGGAAAAAAAAATAAAAGAAAGAAGAAAAAAGAGGGGAGAAGAAAGGAAAAGAAAGAAAGAAAGAAAGAAAAAGAAGAGGAAGAATAAGAGACAAAGAGAAAAAGAAAAGAAAAAAAAGGCTGGGAAATAAAAACCAAGCGTAATTATTTTTACGAGCCGGTGCAACTGCAACTGCGACAATAACTGCGGAAAGGAGAAGCGATCGAGTCGGTGGATGCCACGGTTTTGTGTTCCGGAAATGGGATAGGGGAAGGAGGGAGGATGGGAGAATGGGAGAAAGGGAGGAAAGAGAGAGAGAGAGAGAGAGAGAGAGAGAGAGAGAGACGGAGGATAAAACAGGTTGAAAAGGATTCCCTAAGTGATATCTTTCTAATGATCGTCAACAATGTTATACTCGATTCTTCGTTAAAATTAACAAATTTTCTTTATCACACACGTATCATCCATACGTTTAAACAAAATATCCAATCTATCGAAATATTTTAATGTAGGTTAAATAAATTTATCATTTGTTAAAGTGTAACAACAACAAAAAATTCTTCTCCTTCGCAACAAGTCGGACAATTTTATCTCTCTGAAGAAAGGAGGAAAAATAAAAGAAAAAAAGAAAAAAAAAAAAGAAAAAAGAAAAAGAAAGAAAAAAAAAGACGGAACAAAGAAGAAAACAAAATATATGTACATATAAAATCTTTCATCGACGACGATCTCGATAAAACTCTACCTCCTCCTCCTCCTCCTCCTTCTCGTCCTCTTTGAATATTGACTCTGTTATTACGTTGTTACTCAGTAACGAGCAAATCTCTTCTACGATCTTACTTAGTTGCATACTTTCGAGCTATGCATACGACTGTCACCACTTTATCCCTTTGCCTTCCCTCCCAACCCCACCCCCATAGTCGCCACCATTCTCTCAGAAGAAAAAAAAAGAAAAAACAGAAAATAAACGAAAAGCTAAAAACAAAAAGGCAAAAAAGAATAGATGAGAGAAAAGAAATGAAGGAAGAAAAGAAGGAAGGAAGGAAGGAAGGATGGAAGGAAAGAAAGAAAGAAGGAAATAAAAATTGATCTCACGAAGCACGCCGCCGTGAAGATGATCGTATCTATTATAAATTACCGTCGAAAGAGGACATCTCACTTGAACGAGATGAGAGACCATCCATGGTAAGATCCTAACCAAAGATATACTTCGAAGTCTTCTTCTTTAACAGGTGCTTGTATCGTTATCTTTACGTCATCTTACTCTCTTTCTCTCTCTCTCTCTCTCTCTTCCTCTCTCTATCTATTTATCTATCTATCTCTGTCTGTCTCTTTCTCTGTTTCTCTCCTATATCATTACACGGCACTTCTCGCGACAAAATCCGATATTTTCTCTTCGACGTACTTGGATATTTACGGATTAAGGATCAAAATAGAGAGAGAGAGAGAGAGGGAGAGAGAGAAGAAAAAATCGCGGACGTATCATCGATCCAAATCGATTTACGTTTATCCATAGCTCGAGTCTTAGTATCGCTTATACTTATCACAGTTCGAGCTACCAGAAGTTACAACACGGTGCCTATTGCCTTACTTCCTATACTTTACACTAGGACTCGTGATAGTGCCGAAGGATATGAAGAAAAAAAAAAGAAAACAGAAAAAAAGAAAAAGAAAAAGAACGAAAGAGAAAGAAAAAGAGAGAGAGAGAGAGAGAGAGAGAGAAAGATGAGACTTCCAAACGTTGGTTATCGTTCGTACAAGGCA